>NC_143478.1:21892448-22052448 GCF_027475165.1 Benincasa hispida
ATTGGGTGTAGGTGGATCTATAAGTGAAAGGAAGGTGTAGATGGAAAGGTGCAAACCTTTAAGGCTAGACTCCTAGCAAAGGGTTATACCCAAGTTGAGGGAGTTGACTATGAGGAAACTTTCTCACCTGTAGTCATGTGTCTATCCGGATTCTCTTGTCCATAGCCACATTTTATGATTATGAAATATGGCAAATGGATGTCAAAACTTTCTTTCTTAATAGTAATCTTAAGAAGAGCATCTATATGACTCAATCAGAGGAGTTCATAGTTCCTGATCAAGAGCAAAGAGTTTTCAAGCTTAATAGATCCATTTATGGGCTGAAATAAGCATCTAGATCTTGGAACATCAGATTTGACATTGCTGTCAAGTTGTTTGGCTTTGACCAGAACGTTGATGAGCCTTGTGTTTACATGAAGATCATCAACAGCTCAGTAACTTTCATGGTACTGTATGTGGATGATATTCTATTCATTGGGAATAATGTAAGGTATCTGACTGACATTAAGAGTTGGCTAGTTGCCCAGTTCCAAATGAAAGATATAGGTGACGCATAATATGTTCTAGGGATCTAGATCATTCGAGTTCGTAAGAACAAACGGTTAGCCCTGTCTCAGGCATCGTACATTGATCAAATGTTGATCAGGTACAGGATGCAAGATTCCAAGACACCTCAAGAAATATAAGAGATGAGACGGATTCCCTATGCTTCTGCTATAAGAAGCTTGATGTATGCAATGTCTTCAGTCGGTATTAGTCGAATCCAGGATTTGATGACTTGACGGCGGTCGAGACTTTTCCTCAAGTATCTTTGGAGAATGAGGGACTACATGCTTGTGTATGGAGATAAGAATTTGATCCTTATAGGATACACAGACTCTGACCTTCAAACTAGTCGAGATTATCTCAAATCGACATCTGGGTCAGTGTTTACTCTAAATGGAGGGGTTGTAGTTATGGCGAAGCATCTAGCAAGAATGCATCACAGATTCCACTATGGAAGTTGAATACGTAGTGGCTTGTGAAGCAACTACAGAGGCTGTTTGGCTGAGGAAGTTTCTTTTAGATTTGGAAGTTGTTTCAAATATGGATTTGTCGATCACATTGTATTGTGATAACAGCGGGGCTGTGGCAAATTTAGAGCCTCAGAGTCATCGTCGGGGTAAGCACATCGAATGGGAATATCATCTGATCAGGGAGATTGTGCATCACGGTGATGTGATAGTCATGAAGATCGCATCGGAGCACAACGTTGCTATTCTGTTTACAATGGCCCTCACGGCTAAAGTATTCAAGGGTTACCTGGAGAGTCTGGGTCTATGGGACGCGTGGCATCTTGTCTAGGGCAAGTGGGAGATGATACTAGGGTATGCCCTAGTTTATTGTATATTGTACATTAGTCTCTCGAGCCATTAGAACATGTGGGAGATTGTTGGGATTGATATCCTAATTCTTCCGGAGTCTCGTTGTTTTGTAAAGATACACATTGTTTAATGGATAAAATAAGTGTGATTTAATTCTGGCTTTTACTCATATCCAATAAACAAAGCTCATTGATTATCTTATGTGAACTTAAGCATGTATATGTGATATACAAGTGGATCATGCCTTAAGTGATTACCTAAATAGGTCTGTAGTATAAGGATTGAGGTGGGATACTTGATTCTGGTGATACTACGGATGCGGTCTGCTTTGTAGAGGTTTGCAAGTATTGTAAACTACTATAGATGGTAGATCCTAACCATTCATGTAGAGACGTGCGAGTGGGGGTGTCCTATACAAAGAGTTTGTATAAGACCTGGATCACGAGATGAGTAGACTCTATATATAACACTATTGATACTAGAGACTTGCATCTCACCTAAACGACCATAGCTGACATGACCTCAATCTTGAGTGTTTTGGGAACTCCTGCCTTTGAGGGCGGTCCTTTGGTTAGTATGGGCGAGAGTGGCCAGATTGCTAACTCAACATGCCTACCTTTTTGGGGACTTGTCTGATCTGGGAGCTGGGAACTCAATCCACAAGATGGAATTCACTCCTTTACCGAAGAAGGGATAAGTAGAGAGATTGCTCCCTTATGGGCTGATTCCAGGGCTTGAACATAGTGGCCACAACTTGTCTTTGGAAGAGAAGACTCAGTCATAGTAGGATTATTATTTATGTTCATTAGAGAAATCACAACTTGTCTTTGGAAGAGAAGGTGACAGATGTAACTATAAGGGCATAACGGTTATTGGCCCAGCTGTACTTACGAGCGATATGTGAAGGGTTGCCGCACTTTTGATTGGTTAAGATGGACACATAATATATCTGTGGAAGAGGAGTTCAGCTTTCAGTCTTTAATGGAGTGCATGGCAGTTAACGGATGGCAGTTAATCAGTTATTCATGTCCATAAGGTCCCCTTTGTAGCTCAATGGATTCAGTTGAGGATCAGTTCTTGGTGTTGATTTGAAATGTTCAAATTGACAAGAGGTATTTTGATTATATATGATATAGTCGATATAATGTATGAGATACATCTAGTAGAGGATTGATGTAAATGAGAATTAAATTAAGTACCATGGAATAGAAAAAGAACTATGGTTTATATGTTTCATGAGATAATATATGTCATATAGTTTTAAAACCCACCATAGGTAATGCGTTTTATTCATGCATCATCTTTATATTATAAGTGTTATAATATATTAGTATGCATGATTAAATTACTTAAAGTATGTTCATGCATCATATAATATAAGAGTTATAATATATGCATGCATTAAAGCATCTCCATTCATCATCTATATTATAAATGTAATAATATAAGTTTGTATGTTAGCATGGAGTGTTTGCGTAGTTCATAATTGGGTTATATAGAAGTTATATATTAGTAATAAATGAACATTGCATGAAGCATGACACTTAGGTTTATTTATAAATGTTATAAATACGTTATTTATTCCTTGCTAGCAATGTGAGTGGTTTTAATTGTTTCATTCTTTATAAAAGTTATAACTAATGAAATTAGAATTAAAATCAATAATAAAGAGTTGCACGCACACCTTAGGCTTTAATCATTTTTTAAAAATGTTTTAAAATTTGATTGAGATACAGCTAAGATCATATTTCTAATAAGATTAGAAACCTAAGTTTAATCTTTTAATTCAGTTTAATAGGATTAAATTGACTAGTATAAAATCAAATATGTAACAAATGTATCTATAAGGGACCTTTTGGCTAAGACTGGTTCTGGCTAGGCTGTGGTACTTAAGTTGATGGAAACGTCGCACCCTAACCTGGGAACCTAACTGGAAAGGTGAAATCGATAGATTTGTTACATGCATGCAAATTTGATGGAATTCTGTTAAAGTGTTTAATAAGACTTGAAACCAACTTGTTTAATCATCAAAAGCAAGTGTTGTTTTTAGCAAATAAATAAACCACTTGGTTAAAATCAGTAGTCGGATTTTCTAAGTTAATGAACCCTAGAAAGAACATTCAGTGGGTGGTAATTGGGGAATATGATTCTTCACTTTACCTCCACACGTTTCTCCCTAAGAAGTTTACATTATGAGATCTATCCTCGGTCTCGAGGCACCATTAGAATGTTCCTCTACGAGTGGCATCTAGGTAGGTCAATGATGCGGGAAATTAGATGTCAATTTACTCAACAACTAAAATTCCTTGGACGCAATATGCGGTGCATGTTCTTAAGGTATGTGTTGATAGTCATGCGTCGATGGTCATGCGTTGGAATGACTATGCATTAATAAATGTATGCGATGACCATCCGTCCTGTCAGCAGTTTTCTTGCGCTCACGCCAAGTATAATGCGAACGCAAGTTTCTCAGGTGATTCGAGGTCGAACTCAGAGACTTGTAGCAAAATGAATGGTAATGTACATGCGGCGATTTGAATAAAGAATGATGCAGGGGTTTCTTCACTAACACTACTCCATCTCCTAGCTAACAGATAATGCAATGAGAATATGAATGAGAGGTAGAGACACGAAAACTCTTGACATGAAACAAATGGATGGGAAAAATAAATAAAATGCGGAGATGTTTTCAGTGCAATATTTAAGTGTGACCGCAAGGGCAACCTTAGTCAACGCAAGCCATGCTATTGTGCCACACACACTTAAGCCTAACTCTAGAATGTATGCGGTGGGGATGCATAAGTGTCGAGATGGTTGCATTCTTGGATGCATGCATTATCCTATCCGTAGGGTGTATATGCTGTGTGATAGCAAACGGAGCTTATCTCTAAGTTCCCCATTCTTGCCTATGCGTTCCAATCCGCTCTCTCGAGTCTTAGATTTGGATTTTAGACTCTTCTCTCAAGTATGCCTAAATGATGAATGATGCACTCATAGGACAAGGTAACCGCATGAACTTTGCTGACATAAGATTATTCCTATCTCTAGTGAACAATGAATTACATTGCTTAATGCGACCAATCACTTACCCTCCTGGGCAGTTGGTTGTTGCTGACTTTACTCATAGACAAGCAATGCGTTAGCCTATAGACAGGCGTTGCCAGAACTTCACACTAAGCAAATAAGGTTTTCTCACATACTCGCACAACGTACACCTCTCGGTAGTTTGCTACATGCTTCATATCCTTAATCCACATGACTAAGTATTCAATACTCAAGAAATCTCATTAAATGATGTAATGAAGTTAGAGATGCTAAGTAGAGAAGATGGAGATCTAATCGACGGAAACATAGAAATATATTGAAAACAAAATGTATTAATTCCTTAATCACAAAATGTCATACAATACAATGAAATGACCGGCTGAAAACAAAAGGTTGCTTCCAGCGGATGTGCGATAAAGGCTGCTGGTGGTGCCATGGATGAGCGGTGGAGCTGACTCTCTCGAGATCTAGCTCCGGTCGTCACTTAGAATGGAGGAAGGAGGTGAAGAATTCTCAGGCGTCTTCTCACACACTGGTCTAAGGTCCTAGGCGAACCTTAGGCGAAAACCTTGGATAACTTGAATTTCTGGTCATCGACTTTTTTATATAGAGCTTAGATCGCCGACAACATTATTGGACTGCTCTGATTCTGACATTCGGCATGTTTAGTCCTTTCTAAACCTCTGCTGCCGACGGCGTGGTAGGTGAAATGTCAACATCATGTTTTGATTTTCTCGAGGTAGAAACGTTGATGCGTTCATTTCACCAACCTTGCATTGATCCCTTTACCATGCATTATCGTGTAGCCGCAATCATGTAGTGACCGCATTCCCTTAATACCGCAACTCTACACGATGACTGTAATCACTTGACGAGCGCAACTCCCATGTGATGGACGCATGTGGTTGATTACCACAACATCCATACATTGATCGAATGTGTTTGCCTTTACGATGGAGATTTTCTCCGCATACGGTCGCCTATGCGGTGATCTGGTTTCCGCGTTTGCGTCCACTTCATTCGTTAGCTACAAAAATAGAACATTGAATGCATAATAATGCATAATATTGGGTTAGTTGAGATTCTTAATGCTGACGTTACAAGCTCAATTTCTCGTGAATTCCTAACATAATTGCTGCATATTCTGCTTAATAGCCCTCATAATTCTAAGTAAAGGGCCTAAGATGATATGCATTTCTGCATGTCATCACATCCCCAAACTTAAAATCATGCTTGTCCTCAAGCATGCGTTATACTCAAGAAATTCTAACTCACCTTTTTGCTTTCCTTTGCGGTGACCAACTTCTCAAAATATAATTTACACATACCTCTGACTATCACCGCAATGCTCTCCTCCACTTTGGTTGTTTCTTCAAAAAGATCCTTTCTAGGTTTATATCTGGCATGCCTTCGCTAAAAAACTTTTTACTCATTCACCGCAACTTTGTGTTTAGCTTTTGAGAATACGTTCGTTCAAAACAGTTCAAAAATTTGCGATGACTTATTCAAATGCGACGTTGAACCTAGCTACGCCCTTCGTTTTGGCTTACCCCCACGTGTATCATGCGGGCATCCTACTTCGATTGCATTCCATATTCAACTCAACTGTTGTTTCGTTTGATTTGGCTTGCGCCAGACAGAGGAGTTGCGCTTATGCGTTGATCC
The DNA here is from genome assembly GCF_027475165.1 of Benincasa hispida. NCBI lineage: Eukaryota > Viridiplantae > Streptophyta > Magnoliopsida > Cucurbitales > Cucurbitaceae > Benincasa > Benincasa hispida. The sequence continues at coordinate 21,898,523 of NC_143478.1, forward strand.
TGGGAACTCAATTTTGTTTGGGCTTGCCCCCACATGTGTCATGCGGACATCCAACTACGAGTAAGTGCCTTTCACAACTTAACTCTTATCAACATGGGTATTCCCATTGCGGTGACAGTGGAGTTATTATTCTAAAAAATTCTCAACATGATTTTTTTTTTTGTATTGAATGATCGCAATGCAATGAACGCAATTCTCCGAGACTGCTGCCACCCTCAAACTGAGAGGTTGGTAGCGTTCTCACTGCAAAACTAAAAACAAAATCAACAGAAATACGGTAACAAACGTTTAAGCAAAGGTTTGCACAAAATAATACTTAAGACTTTCAAAATTTGAAGAAGCTAATAAAAGTAAGGAGTGCCTTGCGATGATTAATTAGAAGATGCGGTGAATTATACGTAACATCATAGAAACATTGCAAAACAATGCAATCGGGAAATGAAGTTAACAAATTCTGGACCAAACAATGAGGGGTTACACTTACATAGAATATTTAAGGATGTTAACAAATTCTGGACCGAACAATGGTGATTCTTAAATTCAGTTACAAGAAGTTGTTTATGTCTAATATTTGAGATTGTCTCATTCCAGTGAAGGGGCACTTAATGACCCTACGTTGACTTTTATCCTGCATCACTAGAGTATCATTGCAAAAGAGATGTCACTTAGGGTACACTAGAACTATTTTGAAAATACTTAATTGGTATTAAAAGTAGTTTAATGCAAGTAGACTTATTAAGTTTGTTCTTTTTTCAGTAATTTTAAATTATGGTAGCCGTTGATTTGTCTTTACTTGTCGCGGACAAACTGACGGGCGAAAGTTATGCTAGTTGGAAGAATACGATAAATACGATACTAATCATTGATGACCTGACGTTCGTCCTTATGGAGGAGTGTCTTTCCATTCCCCCTCCTCACGCTACTCGAAACGTTCGAGACGCGTATGAGCGCTAGACACAGGAAAACGAAAAAGCTCGAGCGTATATCTTGGATAGCCTTAACGATGTTGTGGCCAAGAAACATGAGCCCATGATCACTGCACGCAAGATCAAAGAGTCAATGTGGGGAATGTTCGGACAACCATCCACGCAGCTCAGGCACGACGCTCTAAAGTACATCTTCAACTCAAGCAAGAAGAAGGGAACATCTATTCGAGAACATGTTCTCAATGTGATGGTCCACTTCAACATGGCGGAAATGAATGGGTCGAGCATCGACGAGACCAGCCAGGTTAGCATTATTCTTGAGTCGTTACCAGAAAGCTTCCTTCATTTCGTAAGCGACGCCGTTCTGAACAGGGTTGATTAAAACCTTACAAATCTACTCAATGGGTTACAAAATTTCCAATATTTGCTCAAAAGCAAGGAGAAGAAGATTTGTGGGGCAAATGTTGCCTCATCATCCAAAAGTTCCACAAAGGTTCGACCTCTGGAACTAAATCTGCACCTTCTAATCCTGGCACTAGACTGTGAAGGAAGAAGAAATGTGGTAAGGGGAAAGCGCCTGCTAACCCACAACCTGCAGCTTCAAGGGGTAGGCAACCAGTGAAAGTTGACAAAGAAAAGTGTTTCCATTGCAACCAAGATGGGCATTGCAAGTGGAACTGCCCACGTTATTTGGCTGAGAAGAAGAAGGTCAAACAAGGTAAATGTGATTTAGTAGTTTTGGAAACTTGTTTAGTGGAGAATAATGATTCTGCCTAGATTATTGACTTTAAGGCCACTAACCATGTTTGTTTTTCATTTCAGGGAATTAGTTCCTGGCGGCAGCTTGGTGTTGGCGAGATGATGATGGGAGTTGGAACTGGGCATGTCGTGTCAGTTGTGGTAGTTGGTGGTCTCTGGTTGACTTTATAAAATAGGTTTATCATTTTGAATGATGTATATGTAGCTCTTGAGTTAAAAAAGAACTTTATGTAAATAAAGTGTTTATTTCAAAAAATGGTGTAGATGTATGTTCGACTCGACTGGAAAATAATTTGTATGTGCTAAGGCCGTTAGCAATAAATTCCCTCCATAACATATAGAGATGTTTAAAACTTCCGTAACTCAAAATAAACAACTTTAAATTTCTACTAAAGAAAATGCCCAACTTTAGCACCTATGTTTAGGGCACACAAGTCTCAATAGGATTGAGAAGTTGGTGAAGAATGGACTTCTAAGCGAGTTAGAAGAAAATTATTTACATGTGTGCGAGTCATACCTTGAAGGATGGTGGATCCCGTGACTAAAGAGGGGACTCAGTCATAGTAGGACTATGATTTATGTTCATTAGAGGGATCAGTGGTACTTAAAAAGTGAGATGTAACTACAGGGGCATAACAATTATTGGCCAAGCTATACTTTTGAGCGATCTATGAAGGGTTATCGCACTGTTGATTGGTTGATATGGACAAAAAATATATTTGTATTAAGAAGAGTGCAGCTGTCGATCTTTAGTGGAGTGTCTGGCACTTAACGGATGGTGGATTTCATGACTAAAGAGTTTAGTCAGTTATTCACGTACCGTTGTAGCTTCAAGCTAAAGGTGCATAAGGTCCCCTTGGTAGTTTAATGGATTCAAGTTTAGAATCAGTTCACGGTGTTGATTTGAAATGTTCAAATTGACAAGAGGAAATTTGATTATATATGATATGGTCGGTGTGATGTATAAGATACATCAAGTGGAGGATTAATGTAAATGACATTAAGTACCATGATATGGAAAAAGAACTATGGTTTATATGTTTCATGAGATATAATATTAAAAATATAGGTTATAAATATAATATGGTAAGTTGGTTATCATATATATTTATAATAATATTAATTATTGGATAATTATATCTTTTTCTTTAATAACCAATTGAGTGGGAAGTTATTAGTGGTTTTATAGTAACCGTGAGATAAAAGGAAAAAAGTTTACCTAAATTTAGTGGATTTTTGCAAGAGTTGCTATTTGCGGAAATACTCATAGATTGGTGTCAAGTGAATTGGATTCACTAAACAATAGCAGAAAGAGAGACTAAACGATCGTGGAGTGACACTATATAATAGTTCACTCAGCTGATCTAGCTAAATGATCGCAGGGCTTTTTCTATACGATAGCTTGCCCTCTTCTAAACGATTCAGCATTCATCTATATGATAGACTCTTGTCATCTCCTACTTGCTCAATCATCTACACGATTGTTATTCCTCCGGTCTCTTCTTTAACCAAGTCCACACAGATCCCAGAGTTCTAGATTCTCACACAGAGAATACGAAGGTAGCCATTTTGGTGGTGTCTTACTCAACTCGACTGAGTTCGAGGTTTTGGAGGTCGTTCGTTGTGTTTGCGATGTTCGGTGGTTGCTGATTGACGTGCTGTGTTGCAGTCCGTGTGTTCGAGTGTTCTTGTCTTGTTGTCTTGGAGACTGAATGAGCATTCGTGATCGAGGGAGTTTGAAGATGAGTCTTCAAATGTATGTATAATCTTTTCCTTGATTATCTTGTAAAGCATACTATAATTTCATATTGTGCATGACCTATAAGTTTTTGTTTCTTGACTATAATTGTATATGTTCAATTTTGAATGGAATTTGGAACGATCATTCCGTTGCTCATGGAAATCCTCATGTCTGATTTCCTTCAGTATATGTACTTTAATTCAGTTTGGGATCTTATAGATCAACCTGATAGGGTTAAACCTATAGGGTGTAAATGGATCTACAAGACGAAACAAGGTGCTAATGGGAAGGTGCAAACCTTCAAGGCCAGACTGGTGGCAAAGGGTTATACCTAGGTAGAGGGAGTCGACTATGAGGAGACTTGCTCGCCAGTTGCCATGCTGAATTCTATCCGCATCCTCCTATCCATTACCTCATATTATGACTATGAGATATGGCAAATGGATGTCAATACTGCTTGTCTGAATAGCAATCTTTAGGAGACCTTTTATATGGTGAAGCCGAGGGATTCATAGTTCAAGGTTAAGAGTAAAAGGTTTGCAAGCTGAATCGGTCCATTTATGGACTAAACCAGGCATCTCGATGTTGGAACATAAGGTTTGATACTGCGATCAAATCTTATGGCTTTGATCAAAATGTTATGAGCCTTGTGTCTACACGAAAATCATCAACAGTTAAGTAGTTTTTCTAGTGTTATATGTAGAGAGATCAATGGTATTTAAGGAGTTGGATGTAACTACAGGGGAAAAATGGTAATTTGGCCCAGCTATACTTACGAGCGATTTATAAAGGGTCTGAAGGATCTCTCATGCAAAGGAACCGTTGAGCGGAAGCAAGATCCTTCCAAACCCATTGTGAAAGAAAAAAGCATTTACAAACATACAACCACAGTTATGCATTGATAACTTGTAGAAATACAAGTTATCTTTGCTGTTTTATTTAGATTATACAGCAAAAAGAAGGAAAAATTGCGTCGACAGTATAGAAATTGGCTTAGAAATATGAAAATTGTAAACTGTCATGAACACACCAACTAACCCCATTGCGATGGCGAAATGGAATGTCCAAGTCTTTGTTTTGCAGGAAATAGTCACTGCATGGGTTAATTGCTCAAGGACAAAATGAACAACGCATCCGCAACAACATGCGACAATCGATTAAGAATGAAAAAAATCAATGCAATTGCAGCACATGCGACGATCGATCAAGGATTCAAGCGATCAATGCATTTCCACTGCATGCGGTAATAAAAAAAATACACCACATGTGGCGATCGATCGAAGATGTGAAGAGCAATGCATTCACAAGGACTTCTAACGTGTACAACTTTCTGTTGTACGATTCTGACAGATGGATCGTGGAGCAGAGCGGACATATCCACTATGCCATGGCAGGAATTATCAGAATTACAAAGTGGGACCACTAATACATAGAGCCAAGGCCTATAAATAGCTTCCTCGAATTCATTGTTAAGGAGGCTGTTCTGAAGAGACAATACAGAGAAAATCCTGGAGAACAATGAGACAAGGCTGAAAGGTGAGTCTCTGAGCAAGAAATTCTTTCCATTCCCGAAGAATAAGATTTGTGCAAGAGGTCACTTCTATTGGAAAAGCAAGCCTGAGAGGGAAGCTTTCCACTCCATTTCATCCACACACCGGCAAACACAACGTCCCCAATCGTGATCTTTGTCAAGACATTGACACTCTTTCCGTATTTGTTTCTATTCTTTCATTCATCTACTGTGTTCATCTTTCTTTAATCTTTCATTCACAATCATGTATCAAACGTCGACTTTAGATTTAAATATCATTATCGTAATCATTATCATCTCTTTATTCTTTTCCACACATGTATCATCCATTTTCTCCATCATGTGTCATTAATCCCCTGGGAAAAGGGGAAGGATTAAGCGAGTTAGTTAATCCTTGTTTAGGTAATCGGCTAAGTTTTGCTAAAGCATGCTCGACGGCATCTTCACCTGTGAAAGAAAAAGTGAAGATGTTATTCTTCCTATCGAGAAAAGGTTGGAAGAATGTGTTAACTAAAGCAAGAAGTGTTTCTAGAGATGGAAATACCCTTGCTTCATTACATTCATCCTTGTTTCACCATAGACATGAGAACGCGGCCGATCACTGAAAGGTGTAAGCCTAAGAAAAACAGAACCTTAGTTGCGTCCTTAACGGGATTGAAAAAATGGCGATGTCCTTGCCACCGCATTCATTAGATTCTTTTGTACAACTTCACAACCAGTCCTCACCCTGTATCATTAGTAGTTTAGTCATTTATTTTATCATCGCAATTTATTTTATAGTACTTTATTTACCATTGCATTTTATTTTCATCACAATTTACTTTTCTGCACAAACAATTCTTTATTCTTTATGTTAAACCGGTCGCATTTACCACTTTAGTATCGCATCTAAACAACAACAATCCCCGTGTTGGACCTCAGGTAAATCTGAGAAACATGCGTTGGAATTATACTTGGTTCCAGCGTAAGAAAACTTGTGACACGCACTACATCATCGCATACTATGAAGCATATCATCATCAACGCATACATTTAGAACGTAGTATCGCAACAATATCTTTATCGAAAGCAACTTGAGCGCATAGAGCATCATCATTTTCATTCATTAGCGCGTAATAAATTATATAGATAAAAAGATAAAGATAAATAATAAATCTCGTTATCAAGTTTTTGGTGCCGTTGCGGGGGACAAGAACTTGAATCATTCATTCATATTCATCAAAGTGCATGCTTAACATAGCAAAACATTATTTTTATATTCAAAATGCATCGCATAGTAAATTACAACAGGCTTTCCATTTCAAACAAAGGAAATCGAGTAACATACCTTCGAAGAACTCTTCTTCAAGTATTCTTTCAATCCACACTAGTCACACGGCCCAACAAACTCAATCACGAGTATAAACGCAATGAACGACCAGTGCAATTCCACGAACTGTCAGATCCTCAGACCCAATTGAGTAAGACGTGATCCTCGACGTTCGAACAACAACACTCGACACTACCACTCGGTTGCTTTGGTATTTTCAGTGTGAGAATCTAGGAGGTGTGGGCTCTGTATGGATTTGATAGAGGAAAGGAGGAAGTATAAGATCAAATTACATGATCGAGTAAAATGGTATGCTATTCGAATAATGAAAAAATGAAAACAATTTCCACTTTTAGTCTTCAGTTATTAAAACCGAAAGAAACTTCCCACTTGAAATTGGTTAATGGAGAAAAGAATAACCACCAACAATTATCATATAGTTGTTTTATTATAAATAAATATTATAACTAATTTATCATATTATATTTATAACCTATAGTTTTAATATCACATCATATGTAATATATAAACCATAGTTCTTTTTCCCTTTATGCCATTTAATATAAATCATATTTATATTAATTCCTTTAATCAATGTATCTAATACATCAAAAAATTATATCTCATATAATTGAAATAATTTAATTATATCATATATAATCAAATTCTCTCTTGTTAATTTGAACACTTCAAACTAACCCAAAAATTGATTCTCAACTTGAATCCACTTAGCTACCAAGGGGACCTTATGGACCTGTAGCTTGAAGCTCGATACGTGAAACTGACTAAACTCTTTAATCACGATATCCACCATCCGATAACTATCGGGCACTCCATTAAAAACCGATAAATACACTCTTAGCACTACAAATATATTCATGTGGGGAGATGCGAGCGGGAGTGCCCTATACAGAAAGTTTGTATAAGTTGTCGATCTTTAGTATAGTGCCCGAAGTTAATGGACGGTGGATCTCGTGACGAAAGAGTTTAGTCAGTTATTCACATATAGTTTGAGCTTCAAACTATAGGTCCATAAGGTCCCCTTGTTAGCTCAATGGATTCAAGTTGAGAATCAGTTTTTGGGTTAGTTTGAGGTTTAATATATAACATATAATTGATTTGATGTATGAGATACATTAATTGGAGGAATTTATATAAATATAATTTATATCAATGAGAAAAGAACTATAGTTTAAATATTACATATGATGTGATATTAAAATTATAGGTTATAAATATAATATGATAAGTTAGTTATCATATTTATTTATAATAAATAACAATTATGAGATAATTGTTTATGTTGTTTATTCTTTTCTCCATTAATCGTACACGTGGGAGGTTAATTTAAATTATTTGATAACTGAAGGATAAAAATGAAAAGTGTTTTCATTTTATGACGGATCGCTTCATTGAGTAATTTACTAATCGTTTACTCAATAGAGCCTAGACGATAGCCCTCACGAGAGACTAAATGATAGCGAGATATTTTCTAAATGATCGTGTAAGCAAGACATTCTAAACGATCGTGTAAGTGAGATTCTAACCGATCAAGTGAGTTTTGCTAAACGTTCGTGTAAGCAAGATTTACTAAACATTCGTGTAAGCAAGATTTGCTAAACGATCATGTAAACGAGTTGTGCTAAACGATCGTGCAAACAAGATACTAAGCAATCAGGCGAGAGTCTAAGCGATCGTGTAAACGATTGAGCGAGAGACTAAACGATCGGCTAGACGATTCTCACGAGAGCGAGATTTATTAAACGATCAAGCATTCTCAATCTATGAAATAGATAGATTCCTTCTTCCACTTGCTTGGTCATGTAGTTCGGTCGTTAAATTCCTCCTTCCCTCTACCAAGTTCACACAGAGCCCACACCTCCTGGATTCTCACTACGAGAATATCAAGGTTGTCGAGTGATAGTTTCGAAGGGTGTTTGTTCATGAAGAAGTTTGTTCGTGATTGCAAGTAATAGTGAGAGTTTGTTGGTCAATCGATTGGAGTGACAACGAGAGATCACTATTCCATTGCTCACCAGAGTGAGAGGTTTGGCTGGACAATGACAACGGGAGTTTTCTAGAAGAAGAGTTGTTCAAAGGTATGTCTCTCTCCTTTTGTATTTATTTAAGATAGCATGTTGTAATTTTTCTAAGATGCATAACTATTTTGTATGTTCGTGAATGCTTTGTATTCTTACACAATGTGCTTGGAAGTATCTAGCTTCCGCTTATGGAGATCTCGGTTTAGATTTGCTTCACAGTTTTATACAAACTTCTTTGTATAGGATACCTCCGCTTGCATGTCTCCACATGAATTATTAAGATCAAATCATTTGTAGTACTTTAAGACACTTGTAACATCTAAAGGAAACCAGACATGTAGATTGTCATGAGCAGTGGAATGATCATTCCAAATTCCACTGAAATTGAACATACAGAATTACAGAACAAGAAACGGAAAGTAACAGGTCATACCCAATACGAAATTACGACATGCTTTACAATGAGATCAAGGGATAAAGTATACATAACTCTGAAGACTCAATCCGCAAACTCCCTCGATCACGAATGTCCGTTCAGTCTCCAAGACAGCAATACATGAACACTCGACGACTACAACACAGCACGATCAATCAGAAACCACCACACGAACACTGCGAACACACAACGAACGACCTCTAAAACCTCGAACTCAGTTGAGTTGAATGATAACACCACAACAATGGTTACCTTGGTATTCTCAGTGTGAGAATCCAGAAGTGTGGGCTTTGTATTGACTTGGTTAGAGGCAGAGGCCAGAGGAACAACAATCGTGTAGATGATTGAGCAAGTGGGAAATGAGAAGTGTCTATCGTATAGATGAATGCTTAATCGTGTAGAAGAAGGCAACCTGAGTGAACTATCGTATAGTAACGTAATCTCTCTATGAGCTATCGTTTAATGAAACCATTTCATTTGACAACAATTCGTGAGTTCCATTCCGAATTAAGCAACTCTTCTAAATTTAGGAAAACATTTTTCCTTTTATCTCTAGGTTTTCATAAAATAACCAATAACCTCCTAGTCAATTAGTTATTAGAGAAAAAAAGATAATTATCCAATAATAAATATTATTATAAATATATATGATAACCAACTTACCATATTGTATTTATAACTTATAGTTTTAATATTTCATCTCATGAAACATACGAACCATAGCTATTATTCTATTTTATGGTACTTAATATAACTCACATTTACATTAATCCTCAACTTGATGTATCTCAGACATCACACTGATTATATCATATATAATCAAATTTTCTCTTGTCAATTTGAACATTTCAAATCAACACAAGAACTGGTTCTCAACTTGAATCTATTGAGCTACCAAGGGAATCTTATAGACCTGTAGCTTGAAGCTCCAACGGTACATGAAGTACTAACTAAACTCTTTAGTTACGGAATCCATCATCCATTAACTGTCGAATACTCCAGTAAAGACCAACGGTTGAACTCTCCTTACTACAGATATATTTTGTGTCCATATCAACTTATCTGGACCAATTTACCGTTATGCCCCTGTAATTACATCTAACTCATTAAGTACCATTGATCCCTCTAATGAACATAAGTCATAGTTCTGTTGTGACTGAGTACTATCTTCCAAAGAGAAGTTGTGGCCACTATGTTTAAGACCCGAAATCAGCCCTTAAGGGAGCAATCTAGCTACTTACTCCTACTTCGAGGAAGGATTGAATTCCATCTTATGTAATCGAGTTCCAAGCTCCCAAATCAGAAAAATCTCCAAAAAGGTAGGCTTGTTGAGTTGGCAATCTGGCCATTCTGACCCATACTAATCAAAGGACCGCCCTGAAAGTCAGAAGTTCCCAAAACAATCAAAACTGAGGTCATGTCACCTATGGTCGTTTAGGTGAGATGTATGTCTCAAGTATCAACGGCATTATATAAAGCGTGGTTCGATCTTATACAAACTCTTTGTATAGGACACCTTCACTCGCATGTCTCCACATAAATGGTCAGGATCTACCATCTGTAGTAGTTCACAACACTTGCAAACCTCTACAAAGTGGGTCATATCCTTAGTTTCACCAGAATTAGGTATCCCTCCTTAATCCTTATACTACATACCTATTTAGGTTATCACTTAAGGAAAGATCCACCTATACATCTCATATATATGCTTGAGTTTACATACAATAACCATGGAGCTTTGTTTATTTGATATGAGTAAATGCAAAATAAAATAACAATTATTTTATTCACAACAATGTGTACAATTTACAAACTACAAGACTCCGAGTGAATTAGGACACCAATCCCAACAACATCTACTCAGCGGGCCATATTCGTAGTGTCAGCAGGATAAGGTTTCCCTCCTTATATTATTATTTTTCATAGACCATAGTGAAGAAATTATATCAAATTATTACATCACAAATACTTGTTCATACATGTGTTTACAAACTACAGGACCCTACGAGATTTAGGGCATCAATCCCAATAATCTCCCACTTGTTCATAAGCTAGTGGGATTGTACAAAATAAATACAAGTACAAAACAATAAACTAGGGCACAAAGGCCCAGTACAAAATCTCCCACTTGCCCTAGTCCAACCGCGAACGGTCCCATAGACCCATGCTCTGTAGATGACCCTAAAAAACTATAGGTGTTAGAACCTCCGTAAACGGATCAACAATGTTGTGCTCCAAAGCTATCTTTGTGATTATGACGTCTGCTCGATGCACAATCTCACAGATGAGATGGTATTTCTGCTCTATATGCTTGCCGCGCTTGTGACTCTTAGGTTCCCTGTAATTCACCACAACACCACTATTATCACAATAAAGGCTGATGGGTCTAGACATGTCTGGAACAACTTCCAGATCAGTAAAGAATTGTCTGAGTCAAACGACCTCCTTAGCAGCTTCACAAGCCGTTACATATTTGGCCTCGATGCACCCCTGCTTAGTGCTTCGCCGTACTACGGCCCCTCCGTTAAGAATAACCACTGAACTTGAAGTGGATTTTCGAGAATCCTTATCAGTCTAAAAATTAGAGTCCGTGTGTCCAGTAAGTATCAAAGCCTTAGATCCATACACCAGCATGTAGTCCCTCGTTCTTTGATGATATTTAAGGATGTTCTTGACGGCAGTCGAGTAACCCTATCCTAGAATAGACTCATATCTACTTACTATCCCCACAGCGTAGCAAATGTCAGTCTGGTACATAATATCGCATACATCAAACTGCCAACGGCAAAAGCATAAGGGACTCATCTCATTTCTTCAACCTCTTGAAGTGTCTTAGGACACTGTTCCTTAGACAATGTAACTCTACACTGAAAAGATAGTAGGCAACTATTGGCTGTTTACATCGAGTACTTGATCAACATCTTGTCAATGTACGATGCCTGAGACAGCGCTAGCACTTTGTTCTTTCGATCCTGAAAGATCTGAATCCAAGAATAAACTGAGTCTATCCCAAATCTTTCATTTGGAATTGGGTCACTAGCCAGTTCTTAACTGAAGTCAGTAAACCTACATCATTCTCAATGAGTAGGATATCGTATACATATAATATTAGGAAAACTACTGAACTGTTGATGATTTTCTTGTAGACACAAGGCTCATCAACATTCTGGTCGATGCTGTAAGATTTGATCGCAGTATCAAACCTTATTTTCCAAGATCGAGACGCCTATTTTAGCCCATAAATGGACTGATTCAGCTTGAAAATCTTTTGCTCTTGACCTTGGGCTATGAATCCCTTGGTTTATACCATATAAATGGTCTCCTCAAGATTACCATTCAAAAAGGCAGTCTTGACATCCATTTGCCATATCTCATAGTCATAATATGAGGCAATGGATAGGAGGATGTAGATAGATTTCAACATGGAAACAAGCGAGAAAGTCTCCTCATAGTCAACTCCCTCCACCTGGGTATAACCGTTTGCGACAAGTCTAACCTTGAAGTTTTACACATTCTCATCAGCACCTCGTTTCCTCTTGTAGATCCATTTACAACTTATAGGTTTAACCCCATCAGGTTGATCTACAAGATCCCATACTGAGTTGAAGTACATAGACAACATCTTGATATCCATGGCTTTGACCAATTCATCTTGGTCAACATCCTCCATTGCCTTCTTTAAGACAACAGATCCTCAGCCTCACCATCGACTACCATAGCCAAGATTTCAGTGAAACCCATATAACGAACAGGTGGGTTCGCATCCCTACCACTACATCGAGGTTCCCTAAACTCTTGAAGTGGATTTGACCAACTAGATGAACTTCCATCAACAACTCTTGTTGATGTCGCAGGCCCTTCAACAACTTTTGTTGAAGTGTTAGTAGTTTCGTTGGAAAGTTCATGCAACACGATTTTACTCCTTGGATTGTGCTCCCTTATATGATCCTCCACAAGGAAGGTAGCGTTTGTCGACACAAACACTTTGTTTTCCTTCGGATCATAAAAGTAACCCCCCCATGTCCCTTTGGGCTGGCCTACAAATAGGCACGATCTCAAACGTGGTTCCAATTTCCTAGGATTAGCCTCAAGAAAATGTGTTGGGCAACCCCAGATGCAAATGTGATGCAAACTAGCTTTACGCTCGTTGAACAACTCCAAAGGTGTTCTGGCAACACTCTTGGAGGGAACACAGTTGAGGATATAAGCTGCAGTCACTACTGCAAAATCCCAAAACGAGTTCGGTAAGGAAGCGTAACTTATCATCGACCAAACCATGTTCAACAGGGTTATGTTTCTCCTCTCTGATACACCATTCAGCTGAGGTTTACCAGCTGCTGAGAGTTGGGAAACGATTCCATGTTTTATCATATAGTTCAGGAACTCAGAATCCAAAAACTCTCTACCCCGATCAGATCGAAGTTTTTTAATCAGTTTATCTAATGCGTTTTGAGCTTCAACCTTCAAATAAACATACCCATCCCTCGAATAATCATCAGTGAAAGTGATGAAATACTCGTAGCCTCCCCTGGCTCTTTGGTCGAATACATTAACTCTAGGGCTTTTTGGCTCGATAACCTTTTCCAGAAAAGGTCTTTTAGGCATCTTGCTTTCAAGGCATGACTAGCACACAGGTAAAAATTTTTCCTCTAACTCACTTAGAAGTCCATTCTTTACTAACCTCTTAATCCTGTTGAGATTGATGTGCCTTAATCGAAGGTGTCAAAGTTGGGCATTTCCTTAGGAGAAACCTTAAGTCGTTTACTTTGAGTTACTGCAGTTTTAAACATCTCTATGTTATGGAGGGAATTATTTGCTAATGGCCTTGGCACATACAAATTGTTTTCCAGTTTAGCTAAACATATCTCAACACTATCTTTGAGAATAAACACATTATTCACCGAAAAGTTGAGAGTATATTTACATTCAATCAAGCACTTTAAAGAAATTAAGTTCCTCTTTAACTCGGGAACTACATATACATCATTCAAAATAATAAACCTATTCGATAAAGTCAACTAAAGGTCTCCCACTGCCACAGCTGAGACGACGTGTTCGGTGCTTACTCGCATCGTCATTTCAGCAGACTCAAGCTGCCGCCAGGATCTAATCCCCTGAAAATAAGAACAAACATGATTAGTAGCCCCACAGTGTATAATCCAGGCATAATCATCATTATCCACTAAACAAGTTTCCAAAACGAGTAAATCATATTTACCTTCTTTTGCCTTGGTCTTAGCCTTCTTGTTCTCCTTTAACCAACGTGGACAGTTTTTCTTCCAGTATCCATTCTAGTTTCAATGGAAACATTTTCCTTTTTCAACCGGTGCTAGTCGCCTACCCCACTGTGCGACAGGTTATGGGTTAGCCGATGCCTTCCCCTTCCCTGTCCTACCATTTTTCTTTTTCCACTTGTTATTGTTGGAAGTTGAAGGTGCAGTCATAGTTCCTGTGGTCAAACTCCAATGGAACTTTTTAATTGATGAAAACAACACTTGCCTCACCAACCTTCTTCTCCTTGCATTTCAACAAGGATTGAAATGTCTGCAACTCGTTGAGGAGAGTTGTAAGGGTATAATCGACTTTGTTCAACACAAAATTCCTAACAAAGTGTAGGAAGCTTTCTAACAACGTTTGCATAATAATGCTAACTTGGCTGCCCTCATCGATGCGAGCCCCATTGATCTTTGCCACATTAAAGTGGACGATCATGTTCAAAACGTCTTCTCGAACAAATGTACCCTCCTTCATTTTGGAGTTGAAGATGCACTTAAGAACTCCATGATCCCACACGCAGAGACCATGGGCTCATGCTTCTTGGTCAAGATGTCGTTCAGACTGGCTTAGATGTAAGCTCGGGCCTTCTCGTTCGCCTATGTCCATTTCTCATATGCCTCTCGAATAGTTTGAGCGACAGTTTAAGTTGGAATAGGAGGACACTCTTCTATAAGCACGAACCGCAGGTCATCGTTGATAAGAATGGTATTAATCCTGTTTTTCCAACTAGCATAGTTTTCGCCGGTCAGTTTGTTAGCATATAATAGAACTAAAGTGGTTGTTCCCATTTTTAAAGTTGCTGAAAAACATGAATAAACTTAATAAGTCTTTTTGCACTATCGTTTTTAATAGTAATTTTAGGTTTTAGCAAAATAGTTCTAATGTACCGTAAGTGAAATGACATCTATTTTGTAATGATGCCCCGGTAAGGCAAGATAAAAGTCACCAGTGGGGTGATCAGGGGCCCCTTCACTAGGATGAGACATTCTCAACCATTAGACAGAAACAACTCTTGTAACTAACTCTAACAGTCACCATTTTTTCGATCCACGATATGTTAAACTTTAACAGTTTTACGTAAGTGTAACCCCTCATTTTAGGCCCTAGATTCCCGCCTTAATTCGCCCACCATAGGGAAAAAACATATTTGGACAAGAGACTAAAGCACTCCAGGGTTGTGCAAAAGAGTCATCCTTCAGAGGGACACTCCAGGGTGCCTCGAGGCGATTCACAAAACGTTATTCAACCTAATGAGAGAGACCGTGGGAAATGTTGTCACACGTCCCGCTTCCACTTACTATGAACATTCTCTCCATTCAACTTAATATTGACCTACCCAAACACCATTCTTTTGGGGGACACTCCCAGGGTGCCTTAAGGCTGAGGATGGATCTCATGATGTGAACATTAGGGAGAAACGTGGAGAAGTTTAAGTGAAGTATCATATACCCCAAGTACCTCCCACTGAATGTTCTACCTAGGGATTCATTAACTTAAACCATCTGACTACTGATTTTATCTAAGTGTGAGTTAAATTTTCTAAAAAACAACTCTTGCTTTTGATAATTAAACAATTTTGAATCAAGTCCCATTAAACACTTTAACAGACTATCATCAAATTTGCATGCATGCAACAAATCTATCTAATTCACCTTTCCAGGTAGGTTCCCAGGTAGGAGTGTTTCATTTCCATCAGCTTAAATACCCCAACCTAGACAGAACCCGCTTTAGACAAAAGGTCCCTTATAGATAGATTTGGTACATATTTAATCTTTTATTAGTCAATTTAATCCTATTAAAGTGATTAAAAGATTAAACATAGGATTCTAATCTCATTGAATCGTGATCTTAGGTCGATCTCAATCAAATTTTAAAACCCTTTTAAAACATGATTCAAGCGTAAGTTTGCATGCATGTCTTTCTTATTGATTTTAGTTCTATTTTCCATTATAACTCTTATAAAAGGAAACAACAAGAACCATCCACATTGTTAAGCTAGACTATGTATTTATCACTCTTACTAATTAACCTATGTGTCTTGCATCATTCAATATCCATTCATTACTATATATAACTCTAATATAAATTGTAATGAACGAAGCATACATTCTTTCGTACACTCTTATACTATAACACTTATAATATAAAGATGATGCATGAATATGCTTAATGCATGCATATATTATAACTTTTATATTATAAGATGCATGAGCATGCTTTAAAGAAATTTAATTATACAAGCTACTATATTATAACTCTTATAATATAAAGTTGATGCATGAATAAATGCATAACCTATGGTGGAATTTATAACTCTATGGCATACTATATAACATATAATTTAAACATACATCTCATGTACATTCATCAAAATGAATGGACCGGGATGATTTGCCTCAAAAACCAGAAAAGAATATTATCTATTACATAAACCACCAAGTCAACCGATTCAAACAGACGAATCGGGTCTTGAACCGCATGGGCAAAGTCTCACTCCCTGATCATGTAGCTTTTCCTTGTTATCGTCAAGTAACGTTGGTCGAGTAGCCACGATCGTGTAGCATGGATTGAGTGCCTTTGACTATGCAATGAAGCATGAAGGCCACTCGATCGTGCTGCGCACCGAGAATAACACTTGCCTAAATGATCGAGTAGACGATAACTATGCAATGAAGCATGATCGTCTAGAGGTTGAAGAGTAGGCGTCAAGTAACACTTACCGAGTGATCGAGTGGTTAGTGACTATGCAATGAAGCATGCTGGCCTACTCTATTGTTTAGTGTGGACGCCTACCATGCAACAAGTATCCCATACTTTGAGATCGTTTGCCCCCATCATTTATACGATCAAATAGCCAACGTTACACGATCGAGTAAACTCTTTACTCGAAGCGTAGCATCAGCCATGCAATTGTTTAGCAAATGCTAACCAATCAAGTAGAAATTTTCTACATGATCGTCTAGCAAAATCTAAATGATCGTGTAACCTGAGCAACACGATCTGAGCAACCTTTGGTCTTTTTCTTTCCCGAAGTAAACTGGATCTCCATGCCTTGAAGCTTCATCATGAGCGACTCTTACAGACTCAAACACTTTGAATACAGACTCGATAGCAAGTTAATATGCCCAAAAACATGGAGGCCCTTACAAATTAACTTTGAAATGTAAAAGAAAGCAATAAACAGAGGCAATCATCCCAGAAACTACATTAATTCACATCCACAAATACATTTAACACTTAAACGCAATGTAGACATGCTTAATACCCACCAAGAATATAAATGCAATTCAATATATCAATGGAATTTGGAATATCATAACAACCTGTCTCTGATATCAATTGAAGGATCTCTTATGCAAGAGAACCATTGAGCGGAAGCAAGACTGTTCAAAACCCATTATGAAAGAACAAAGCATTTACAAACATACAACCAAAGTTATGCATTATATAGTAAAATACAGCATGCTTTTTATTTCAAACAAAGGGAATCGGTAACATACCTTCGAAAGCCTCTTCTTCAAGTATTCCCTCGATCTACACCAGTCACACATCCCAGCAAACTCGATCATGAGCACGAACGCAACGAACAACCAGTGCAATTCCACGAACTGTCAGATCCTAAAACCCAATCGAGTAAGACTCGATCCTTGACCCTCGAACATTAACACTTGACAACTCGGTTGCCTTGGTATTCATGGTGTGAGAATCCAGAAGGTGTGTTTTGTATGGATTTGGTAGAGGGAAGGAGGAAGTATACGATCAAGTTAAACGATCGAGTAAGTGAGAGAATGAGAAAATTCTGTCGTATAGAGTAGGATACTCGATTGTCTAGTAAACTCGTTCGTCGTTTACTCTATCAAATGGCTATCTTATAGCTCTATCTTTCACTCGATCAAAATGGTATTCTATTCGAATAATGAAAATGAAAACAATTTTCACTTTTATTCTTCAGTTATTAAAACTGAAAGAAACTTCCCACTCTCAATCGTTTAATAGAGAAAAGAATAACGACAAACAATTATCATATAATTGTTTTATTATGAATAAATATAATAACTAATTTATCATATTATATTTATAACCTATAGTTTTAATATCACATCATATATAATATATAAACCGTAGTTCTTTTCTCCTTTATGCCATTTAATATAAATCATATTTATATTAATTCCTCCAATCAATGTATCTAATATATCAAATCAATTATATCACATATAATTGAAATAATTTAATTATATCATATATAATCAAATTCCCTCTTGTTAATTTGAACACTTCAAACTAACCCAAAAACTTATTCTCAACTTCAAAACATTGAGCTACCAAGGGAACCTTCTAGACCTTAGCTTGAAGCTCTAATGGTACATGAATAACTGACTAAACTCTTAAATCACGATATCCACCATTCATTAACTACCGAGCACTCCACTAAAAACTGACAACTACACTCTTCGCAGTATAGATATATTTTTGTGTCCATTGGATATAACCAATCAACAGTACGGTGACCTTTCATAAACCGCTCGTAAGTTTACCTGGACCAATTTATCGTTTTGCCTCTGTCATTACATCTAACTCCTTAAGTACCACTAAATCCTTTAATGAACAATACATCATAGTCCTACTTTGAGTGAACACTTTTCGAGCCATGAGAAGGTGTGGCACCATGTTGACTGGAAATTGCGGCAGACGTAATGTAATGCAATGCCGCCACAAAGACTTAATGATGATGTGTATATATAATATACGTTGCTAAATCACGCTTCTTGATAATAAATGCGATTCTACGTTCTAAAATAATATATGTGATGCTGCTAAGATGCGCTCGTAGTATGCGTTCATAGAGTACGTGCATGTTACAAGTTTTCTTGTGCTGGAACCAAGTATAATTTGTCACAACCCCCTCCTAGATTATCCTTTTAATCTGGAAGAGGATATGACCGTGGTAGTTACTAGCCCTACTGCCATGTCACTTTAGCCTTCCAATCTAAACGCCAACCTGTTAAACATTAATAAAGTATGCATACAGTATGCGTCTTTAAGGTTCTACATAATATTATATAAACACATGCATAAAGTGATGACATAACATCTAAGGGAAAAATATCCATAGATAGGTCCAAACAACGCTAACAAAGCCCTAGTCCCTCTCAAAACATGTGTACATAAACAGATCATCAACCTAAGTCTTCTTAATAAGTCGGGCCTTCCAGTGGAAAATAGCAACAAGATCAACCTTGAGGAATCTGACCGCTACCTGAAAAAGGGAAACACATAAATTCTGTGAGCTAGTAGCCCAGTGAGTGACTATAGAATCATATTACATCATGCATTACAACACTATAAACATGTAAATATTCCAATGAGCCTCTCAAGCAACTTTTTCTAAACATAGCATTGAAAACCATTCTTAGACATTATTAAATATCATTATTCCTTAGTTAAGAACGAGCCTAAAACACTCTAGCTCCCAACGTCTATTACCAGCCAAGAGACCCATACTTCGACCTCTCATTTAGAACTACCTACGTGCATGTGGAGTTTTCTAAGTACCGTCAATATCTTAGGTACTATTACTCAGATACCTTCTCCATGTCCTTCAGTATCGAGTTATTTTGTAGCATCAAATTAAGTTTCATTGCATGTCATTTACACAAGAACTCATTCTATCATAGCCTTCCTCTAGGAAGCATATTTCAACATGAGAAACTTAACTTTTGTAATGATTTCACAACATACCTTGGCCCGTGTTAAACATATACAAGCTGGGGTGGATACGTTAAGCTATTCATCAACCATTTGTTGCTTAAGGGAATATAAATTCATGATTAACATCACTTTAACTTACTTGAAAGCATTAAGTTCATTTAGTCACTCATAGCTCGTTGGGGCTCTTAATGGTTTATACGCCTCTCCTAACACTTTTTATCCTGAAAGGACATAATTCCCGGTTAAACTACTTAAAATTCTTAGTAAAATACCTCAAATAGATCATTTACTAATGGAACTTCCATCAACAAAGACAACATTACTAGCGAGATGATCAATATGAGTGAATTCATGCTCATGAGCAAGATCAAGCTTTTCCTAGCAACACTTTCATCCTAGCAATACTCACCTCCTCTAACAAGCTTTGCTTCCTCACCAGTGAGATTCAGCCCACATTTCTAGTGAGATTTTCTTCTTAAGCGAGATCCTCAACACAAATTCATTGAGATTATCTTCTTGAGCGAGATCCTCATCCTTCTCATCTCGCTCTCGCTCTCCACGGTGAGCTGTTTGCTTGTTCTTCCCAAGCAGTTGTCTACTTCTGTATAGATTCTCTGTTACAAATTCAAAAATTCATACCTCAAAATTCAGAACTCTTTTCAAGAAACTTCCTTCTACAAACTTGTTTAGAATTGAGTTTACCTTAAAATTTTAGCCGAAAATTCCTTATAGTTTGGCCTAGACCTTTCAATCTTCACCTCGAGCTCTAATTAATCCAAGATTCTGCCTCCTCTGCAAATTCTTCACTTCTTTTCTTCTCCTCCTGCAATATTTCTCCGACAAGACAACCTCAAAAACTAGATTCTCCCAGCTTTCAAATGGCACTGATTTCACTAAATTTGCTCATGCCAATTGCCGAAACCAAGCTTTTGATGTTTCACTCGTAGTACGCATTCATGTAGTACGTGCATGTCACAAGTTTTCTTGCGTTGGAATCAAGTATAATTCCACCACAAGTAATCTGAGGTTGAACAGAGGGATTGTGATGATAAATGTGATATTAATGTGATACATGCGACCAAAAACAAAATAATAATGAATTGTATTGGAAAAGTAAAATGCGGTGATAAATAAATAAATAAACAAACAAATGAATGAATGACTGTGAAATTGTGCAAGTGTTTGACGGAATACGATGACAAGTCCTGTGAAATGTATTAGAAAGAGAATAGGTTTGGGGAAAGAACATTGTAAGTTCGTCAATCCTGTTGAGGACGCAACTAAGGTTCCGCTTTCCCTTAGCTTACACCTCTCAGTGATCGGCTACATTCCAGTATCTCTATGGTGAATCACGGATGAAGCTTTCGAACGCAAGGTTGTTTCCATCTCTGGAAATACTTCTTGCTTTAGTTAATGCATTCTATCAACCTTCTTTCGAGAGGTGGATTAACACCTTCATTTCTGCTCTCACAGGTGAAGATGTCGTTGAGCATGCTTTAGCTAAACTTAGCAGATTTCTTCAACAAGGATTAACTTACTCGCTTAATCCTTCCCCCTTACCCTGGAGGATTAGTTGCACATAGTGAAAGAAATAGAATATGAATGTATGGTGGTGAACAGAGAAATGACGATGAATATGATAATGATATTAAAAGATAAAGTGTTTGTTACGGATAGATGAACGAAAGATTAGAAATGAATCACAGTTGATGAACAGAAAGTAAGAACAAATAAGGACAGCATATCAATGTCTTGACACAGATCCCGAACGGAGTTGATTTACTTGTCGACGTGTAGGAGAAGTGAGGTGGAAAACTTCCTTCTCAAGATAGTTTCCCAAGTAGAAATGATCTTTGCACAGAGCTGCTCTTCGTGATTGGGAATGAATTTTTGGCTCCCGAGACTTTCTTTTGAACTTTTCTCGTCTTTCTCTCGGATTTTCTCTAAATGTCTCTTCAGACCATCCTACCGTGAATTCTCTTTAATGTCTCTTTAGATCAGCCTCCTTTCTTTGGAATTGATGTTGCTATTTATAAACCTTAGCACCTCCTTCGTTAGTGGTCCCACTCTGCAAAGTTACTTTTTCTGCCAAGGCTTGGTGGAAACCTCCGCTCTGCTCCACATTTAATTTGTCAGATCGTACAACAAAAAAGCTATACAATTTTAGAAATCCCCACGAATGCGTCGCTCTTTTTATCTATGATTAATCTCCGCATGCGGTTCAAATGCGTTGCTCTATTTATCCATGATCGGTCGTCACATGCGATGCAAATGCGTTGCTCTTTTTGTACACGATCGATCATCGCATAAGATGCGAATGTGTTGCTTTTTTCAGGTCGCTATTGATCGTCGCATGTGTTGCTCTTTTTGTCCTCCAGCGATCGTCGCATGCGGTGATACCTTTTTTCTGCAAAACAAAGACTTGGACATCCCTTTTTGCCATCGCAATGGGTTTAGCGGGTGTGCTTAAACCATTTTACAACTTTTGCATTTCTAAGTCAATTTATATATGTTCGACGCAACTTTTTCCTTCTTTTTGCCGCATATTCTAAATAAGATGGTATAAATAACTTGTATTTCTACAAGTTATCACACCTCCAAATTTATATATTTGCTTGTCCTTAAGCATATCCTCTACTAAGGCAATTCAGCTCAAGTTCTCTTCTTACTTTGTGTCGATCGGCTACTCCGAATGCTCCACGTCTACATAATTTCTCAAAATTACTAATTCCTTCTATCCTTTGAACATTTCTTCAGCATGCTCTACTTTATTCTTACCTTAGAAAAACCTCTGCTCAAAGTTCTCTTCTTGTTTTGAAAATAATGTTTTTCCTATTCTTGTGAAAATAACAAAATGTGCCTTTTATGCGGTGGCCTGGTTTGCATCTTCCTATAGAGAGCGTTGATCATGGTTATACCTTTCGTTTTGGCTAGTTCCCATGGGTGTCATGCGAACATCCAACTTTAGTTGTGTACAAAACTCTTGACCCTTAGCCAAATTTTCACTTTAGCTGGTCAGTGGAGTTGTCTCTTTTATATATATGGAGATGAAAATGATCATGATATTTAATTATAGAATCCAGCATTTGATACATGGTGTGAATGGTTTAGACTAAAAAGATGAGATACAACTGATGATAGAGATAGAAACAAATACAAAAGAGTGCCAACGACTTGACACAGATCTAGATGGAGAAATCACTTGTCGGCGTATGGAGTGAATGGAAGGATGAGCGTCCCTCTCAGGCTTGCTCAACCGGTAGATTTGATCTAGGTACAGAGCTTCACGGTGGGGATTTGGAATGATTCACCCTGAGACTCACCTCTCGACCTTGCCTCTTTTCTTCCTGGATCTTCTCCGATCAGCACTCAGATCAACCTCTCTCTCAATATACAAATATCAAAATAGCTTCGTATCAAGTATATCTTTCAGTGAATTCTCTGAGGGTATTTATAGATGAATGCTCTGACTTTCTACCGTGTGGTCCCCACTTTATTGTTATGGAAATTCCGAAAATGGTGGAATAAATATTCCTTCTGTTATGCAATCAATCTGTCAAAAATGCACAATTGTTAGTTGTACACGTGTCAAAATCCACCACGATTGTTTTGCTCATTTGCATCTTTCGATCGCGTGCTCGCATGCGGTGTTGTTTTTTATTACCGTATGCGGTTGAAGTTGCGTTGATCGCAAAGCTTTTAATCAATTGTCGCATGCACCGTCATTGTGTTGATCGTCTACTCATTCCTGAATGATGGGTGCAATGTGACGTAGATGCGTTAATCTTTTTCTTGATTTCCTGCAAAATAGACTTGAAATATTCTTTTCTACCATCGCAATGGTGTCAGTGGGTGTATTGACGACAATTTATAATTCTTGCATTTCTTAGCCAATTTCTATACAATTGATGTAACTTTCCTCTCTTTTAACCGCAATATCTAAATAAAGCAGTGCAAATAACTTGTATTTCTACAAGTTATCAAATACAAAGGTATAGTTATACAAAAGAATTGGAATGACCGCAAAAAGAATTCAAAAATGTGAAGGAGAAGGTGGTACATCCCCAAATTTAACTTTGCGACAAGGGCTCGTGGTGAGGAAGGCATTGCGTAGGAGCTCCTTGCGGCGCTTCTTGAAAGAACAGAGGCTGCTGCAGATGTTGAGGCACCACAACCATGCAAATATGCGGTTAAGAAATTAAAGTACGCGTGGTTGCGTTCGACGATCTGTCTCTGATTTAGGCGAGGGGTAAAGATATTGCGTTGAATATTTATCATCGCCTGACGTAGCTGTGTGTTGCACTCTCGCAACTCCATCAATGTATGGCGGAATGAATACAATTCTTGTGTTAAGAAGCACCGCATGTCCTCGAGGGTAGCAACTATGGATGCGGTGGAGGTCGGTGTCGTTGATGTCTCACCTGCATCGGTTTGGGGCTGAGCGGAAGGGCCTGCTGAGGATTCGGGGTTAGAGTCGGGCGCAAGGAGAAGGTTTATAAAATGCTCGAATGGGAAAGGGGTTCAGTGGTTGGACTTGGGGGACAGATGACTAAGGGTAAGGGATTCTCCAAGGGTAAATTGGTTTACTGATGTGATGCACTTCCTTGGATTATTTCATTTCCTTTGTCATTGTGGCGACGTTTCTTGAGTCTAGGTGGTTGCGGCGCAATCAGGTCGATAAGGGGCCATTTCGGTGGAGGCTCTAGGCAATATGGTGAATCCTTGAAAAGGACTCTTAGGATTTTCGTGTTGATGAGGTCGTGGACTTCTGACATGGGTTCTTCTTCCATTGCTGCACCCACAGATAGGCATAGGCTAAAGACCGTCCATGGAAAGATGTATTGGCCCCTGACGCGGCCTACATAACCTCTGATTTGCGTCGCAAGATTCTGGCCCACATCGATTGGAATGTCGCGCGCAATGCAGTACTCGACCATGACTCTATCCCTTGAAATACTTTTATCATTCGACGTCGGGATGTGCCATCTCTTCACCAAATAGACCCCAAAGCATTCTTCAGGCAGCAGACGGTTGGAGGCAAGGGTTTTGATGCCGGTCAAAGACACCGTCCACTTGGTGCCTAGTTGTGTCAGTGTTCTCAGCGCATCCTCTATGTGCTCTTCGGCAGAATCATCAATCAATTTGTTGCTCGGTGATTTCGAGAAATTCTTCAACTAATAGAGCTTATTGATGTCCTCCACACTGAATGGCACTATCCTCCGTCAACGATCACCGCATCTTCGGAGTCGTGGAACTAGCAGTGGTAAAGATCCTCACGACCGCTGGAATAACTATGGATAGGCATTGGCAGAAAGTTTCTCACCCACGCTCCACCACAATACTGATGACAAGATCTAGTAGTGGTGTTAGCGCAGGAATGAAGCCCATTTCCATAAATAAATCATCGTTTTCCTTCTTGGTTTTTGGGTGCCTCCTGGCCGGCGTAACCTTGTTGCCTTCCACCTTCGCTTTTCTTTTTTCTTGAGTGGACGTAAGGCAGTATTTTTGTCTTTGAATGCGTTCCCGTTCCTTGCACTGTTCTTGCTTTTCATTTTCCCACTCTTAATTTTCTTTTCTTTTTAGCTCTCTGGTGCTCTGAATGTTGGCTTTGCGGCACAACTCTTTTTTCTCCTTCTTCTTCTTCTCCGCCTCCTCTTCTTCTCTCATTTCCTTTTCAAACTGCTCAGAGGCGAGCACAATGCGCTGTTCATCCTCGAGCTTTCTCTTCTTTTCTTCTTCTGCCCTTTGTTGGCAAGGTGAACCTCTTCATTATGAAGTCGTCTGGCCAAATCGGCCAAGGCGATGATTTGGCATGCCTTTGTCATTTTTTCTTCCTTCTCCTATAATTTCCTTTTTCTTTTTTCCTTCTCCTTCTCATTGCGTTCATGGATTGTTGGGTCTCTTATGGACCCTTGCAGAGCATTCTCCTTGTGATGCCACATCAACGGGGAGATGTCAGGGTCTTCCTTGTCATCTGAACCACGGAGTTGAGCCTCCGACGCAACTAATCTTGAATGCGGCCATGAGGTTTTTTTTTTCGTTGCCAGTTCAAATTGTGCTGACACTCCCACTTCCTCCCTTGTGGTAGTTGATTCTCCGTCGAAATCCGTGCTTTACGCTCTTTTCCTCTGCTGTTCCTCTTTTCTCAGGCGCTTCTCTTCTAGCCTGCGTTGTTTTCTTTCACTTCTCCTCTTTTCCTTATTTTCTTTCTCCAGCCAAGCGACTTCATCTTCCTCTGCCCATTTCTCTTCGACTCCTCTCTCCTCCTTCCCCGCTTCTTCAGACTGCTCTGTCCGCCTCCTTGCCTCCATGACCTCCAAAACAGCCTTAAGTGTTGCAATACCCAAGCAATCTCACTAAGTGTTGCAATGAAAGTAAAGATGCTAAGCAAGAAGATGGAGATGTAGTCGAAGGAATAGAGAAATGCATTGAAAACCCATTGTATTAATTTCTTAATTCAAAATGTCATACAATACAATATAGGAAATGAAAAGAAAAAGAAATGACCGACTAGAAGCAAAACTTTGCGTCCAGCAGATGTGTGTGAAGGCTGTTGGTGGTGCCATGGATGGTTGGAGAAGCTGACTCTCTCTAGATCTAGCTCCAGTCGAATGGTCCAGTCATCACTCAGAATGACTGAAGGAGGTGAAGAACTCTCAGCCATATTCTCACGCAGTTTCTCTAGATTGCGGGGAAAATCCCCGGTTGAGAGATAATCATCGGATGATTGAATTTAAGCTCTTCGGCCCCTATTTAAAGAGCTTGTGTTGCTAGCGTTAATTGGACTGCTCTGAGTCTGACATTCGGCGCATTAGTCATTTTTTGAACCTCTGCCACTAACAGCGTGGTAGGTGAAATGTCAACATCAGCTTTGGATTTTCTCGAGGTAGATGCGTCGGTGCGTTCATTCCACCTACCTTGCATTGATCCTATTAGTTGCGTTGTCGCGCAGCCGCAATCCTTCAATGACCACATTCGTTTAATACTGCAACTCTACACGATGAATGCATTCGCTTGACGAGCGCAACTCTCATGCGATAGACACATACGGCTGATTACCGCAACATTCATATGTTGATCGACGTGTTTGCCTTTGCGATAGAGTGTTTTTCCACATGTGATCGTCTATGCGGTCGTCCAGTTTTCGCGTTTGCGTTCATTTCCTACATTAGCTACAAAAATAGAACATTGAACGCATGATTAACGCAAAGTAATGGGTTAGCTAAGATTCATCATGTTGATCGATGTAAACTTTTTTTCTTGTGAATCTCTTTCATGATCGATACATATTCTGCCTAACAACCTTCATAATTCTAAGTAAAAGGCCTAAGATGACATGCATTTCTGCATGTCATCAAGGAGTGAGGTGATTGCGGCCATCTGAGTGGCCAGTGTGGTCATTGTATCAGTTGGTACAATGGTACTCTCTGCTTTCCCTCGTTCTGGGCCTCTTCCTCCATATCCTTCATCAACCCAGTCATCCGTATTTCGCGGGATGCGATCTAGAATAACTTTTGCTTCAGTATACGTTTTATCCATAAACCCTCCTGTCGCGGAGGCGTCTGCAACTGCTTGTGTTGCTCTTTCCAGGCCAATATAAAATGTCTCCATAAGGACGCAATCGAAATCCCAATATGCAGACAGTCTTTCACCAATTGTCTAAAGCGCACACATGCGGTGCTCAGAGTTTCATTTTCTGTTTGCTCAAAATTTAACACTTCCCATAGTCTTCTTGCATTGATAGCGGGAGGGAAGAATTTCTTCATGAACCGTTCAACCAACTGATCCCACAAATTTATCTCATTTGGCTCAAACGAATGAGCCCACCTCTGTGCTTCGTCTCTAAGTGTGTATGGAAAAAGATATAGTTTAATGCCTTCTGGAGTCACGCCAGGGATGGAGAATGTGTTGCACATCTCCACAAAACTGATCAGATGTGCATGCGGGTCGTCTCCTTGCAAACCTCCAAACTGACCTGCATTTTTAATCATTTGAAGCATGACAGGTTTAATTTCAAATCTGGCGTTCTCCTCTACTGTAGGCCTTGCGATACTCGGCAAGAAGCCGTATAGATTAGGCACCGCATAGTTCCTCATGGAAATGTTGAAGTTAGCGACAAGAAAGACTGATTCTTGCGGCGACCGATTCATTCCCTGATTCCCCTCGGGCGTCTCATTGTTGTTTGCCATATTTCTTTTACACCAGTACGATTTTGACGTGCTCTTCTGCGAAAAGTTCTCACGATCTCTGGGTCGGCATTGAATTCTTGCTCTGTTTCAGTACTCATACACCGTCAATCTGCTCTTCACTTAAATAAACTGTACGCCAGAAATTTGTCCTGCAAAATATCACAAAAATATTCAGCACTAAAATTGCCAATCTTCAGCAACGGTGCCAAAAACTTGTTGAATGGAAATTGCGGTAGACGTAATGTAATGCAATGTCGCCACAAAGACTTAATGATGATGTGTATATATGATATGCATTGCTAAATCAGGTTTCTTGATAATAAATGCGATACTACGTTCTAAAATAATGTATGTGATGCTGCTGAGATGCCCTCGTAGTATGCGTTCATGTAGTACGTGCGTGTCATAAGTTTTCTTGCGCTGAAACCAAGTATAATTCCACCGTAAGTTTCTTATAGTGATTTAAGGTCGAACAGGGGGATTGCGATGATAAATGCGATATTAATGTGATACATGCGACCAAAAACAAAATAATAATGAATTGTATTGGAAAAGTAAAATACGATGACAAATAAATAAATAAACAAATGAATGAATAACTGTGAAGTTGTGCAAGTGTCTGATGGAATGCGATGACAAGTTTTGTGAAATGTATCAAAAAGATAATGGGTTGGGGGAAAGGACATCGCAAGTTCATCAATCCTGTTGAGGACGCAACTAAGGTTCCACTTTCCCTTGGCTTACACCTCTCAGTGATCAGCCGCGTTCCCATATCTCTATGTTGAATCAGGGATGAACGTTGCGAATGCAAGGTTGGTTCCATCTCTGGAAATACTTCTTGCTTTAGTTAACGCATTATATAAACCTTCTTTCGAGAGGTGGATTAACACCTTTACTTCTGCTCTCACAGGTGAAGATATCGTTGAGCATTATTAGCTAAACTTAGCTGATTTCTTCAATAGGTATTAACTTACTCACTTAATCCTTCCCCTTTACCCTGGAGGATTAGTTACACATAGTGGGAGAAATGGAAGATGAATGTATAGTCGTGAACAGAGAAATGACGATGAATATGATAATGATATTAAAAGATAAAGCTTTTGTTACAGATAGATGAATGAAAGATTAGAAATGAATCACAGTTGATGAATAGAAAGTAAGAACAAATAAGGACAGCGTGTCAATGTCTTGACACAGATCCCAAACGGAGTTGATTTGCTTGTCAGCGTGTAGAAGGAGTGAGGTGGAAAACTTTTTTCTCAGGATAGTTTCCCAGGTAGAAATGATCTTTGCACAGAGCTTCTCTTCAGGATTATGAATGAATTTCTGGCTCCTGAGACTTCCTTTCAGACTTGTCTCATCTTTCTCCCAAATTTTCTCTAAATGTCTCTTCAGACCAGCCTGTCGCGAATTCTCTATCAATGTCTCTTCAGACCAGCCTCCTTTCTTTGGAATTGATGTAGCTATTTATAGACCTTAGCACCTCCTCCATCAGTGGTCCCGCTCTAAAAAGTTACTTTTTCTGCCAAGGCTTGGTGGAAACATCCACTCTGCTCCACATTCAATTTGTCAGATCGTACAACAAAAAGCTGTACAATTTCAGAAATCCCCACGAATGCGCCGCTCTTATTTTCCTCTAGCGATTGTCACATGCAGTGAAACCTGTTTCCTGCAAAACAAAGACTTGGCCATCCCTTTTTTCCATCGCAATGGGTTTAGCGGGTGTGTATCCAACATTTTACAACTTTTACGTTTCTAAGTCAATTTCTATATGTTCGACGCAACTTTTTCCTTCTTTTTGCCACATATTCTAAATAAAATAGTATAAAAAACTTGTATTTCTACAAGTTATCACGCCATATTGTTCAAACCCCGAATCAGCACTTAAGGGAGCAATCTATCTACTTACCCCTCCTTCGGGGAAGAAGTAAATTCTATCTTGTGTAGCTGAGTTTCAGCTCCTCAATCAGACGAATCCTTAGAGTGGTAGGTTTGAGTCGGCGATTTGGCCACTCGCACCCATACAAATCAAAGGACCGCCCTTATAGGCAGGAGTTTCCAACTCCCTCAGGATTAAGGTCATGTTACCTATGGTCATCCTAATGAAATGAAAGTCTCTGTCATGAACAACGTTATATAACAAGACTAAACATTTTGTGGTCCGGTCTTATACAAACTTCTTTGTATAGGATATCCCCACTCGCATGTCTCCACATGAATGATCAGGATCAAACTATTTGTAGCACTTTACAACACTTGTAACATCTCCAAAGCGGGTCCTATCCATAGTGTCACCAGGATAAGGTTTCCCTCCTTTATCCATATACTACAGACCATTTAGGTTATCACTTAAAGCATGATCCACTTGTATCTCTCCACATATATGCTTAGGTTACAATAATAACCAGGGATCATAGTTTATTTGTTTGTGGTTAATGCAACTAAGATATCTGATATTTCATAGACAATAGTGAAGAAAATATCTCATATTATTACATCACAAATGTTTGTTCATACATGTGTTTACAAACTACAGAACCCTACGAGATTTAGGGCATCAACCCCAATAGGGTCATCGTACTATTGATTGGTTATATCCAATGGACACATAAATATGCCTGTAGTGCAAGAGTGCAACTGTCAGTGTTTAGTGGAGTGCCCGACAATTAACGAATGGTGGATAATGTGATTAAAGAGTGTAATTAGTTATTCACGTATCGCTAAAGCTTCAAGTTATAGGTTCATATGGTCCCCTTGGTAGCTCAATGGATTTAAGTTGAGAATCATTTTTTTGGTTAATTTGAAATGTTCAAATTAATAAGAGGGAATTTAATTATATATGATATAATTAAGTTAATTCAATTATATATGATATAATTGATATAATGTATTTAATCTATTATTGTTTGATTGGAGGAACTAAAGTCAACATTTGCTTCATCTTCTAAAAAGTTCCATAAAGGTTCAACCTCTAGAACTAAGTTTGTACCTTCTTCCTCCAACACCAAAGAGTGGAAGAAGAAGAAGGGTAGAAAGGGGAAAGCTAAGCCTGTAGTTGTTGCTCAAAAGTATAGAAAACCCATCAAGGTTGCAAAGGGAATCTGTTTGCATTACTACCAAGATGGTCATTGGAAAAGGAACTACCCTAAATATTTGGCAGAAAAGAAGAAGGCCAAACAAGGTAAATATGATTTACTCGTATTGGAAACTTGCTTAATGGAAAATGATGATATTGCCTTGATTATAGACTTTGGGGCCACTGACCATGTTTGTTCTTCATTTCAAGGAATTAGTTCCTTACGGCAATTAGATGCTGTTGAGATGACAATGCGGGTTGGAACTGGACACATTATCTTGGCTTGGTGGTGGGAGATCTCCAGTTGACTTAACAGAACAAATTTCTTATTTTAGAAAATATTTATGTAATTTCTTATTTAAAAAGGAACCTTGTATCTGTAAAGTATTTGCTTGAACATTTATATTGTATAACCTTCATTATAAATAAAGTGTTTATTTCCAAAAATGGTGTTGATATTTGTTCTGCAAAACTGGAAAATAATCTTTATATGCTAAGACCGTTAGCAACTAACGCCCTTCATAACACAGAAATGATAAGGCTGCAGTAACTCTACATAAAAAACTTAACATTTCTCCTAAAGAAAATGTCCAATTTTGGCACCTAAAACTAGGACACATCAATCTCAATAGGATTGAGAGGTTAGTGAAGAATGGACTTCTAAGTGAGTTAGAAGAAAATTGTTTATCTGTGTGTGAGTCTCGCCTTGAAGGCAAGATGACTAGGAGACCTTTTACTAGAAAGGGTCATAGGGCCAAAGAACCTATAAAGTTAGTACATTCATGTTGGGATTGGTATCCTTATTCTCCTAGAGCCTCATTGTTTGTAATGATACACATTGTTTAATGAATAAAATAATTGTTATTTTATTCTGACATTTACTCATATCCAATAAACAAAGCTCCATGGTTATCTTATGTGAACTTACGCATGTATATGTGATATACAAGTGGATCATGCCTTAAGTGATAAGCTAAATAGATTTGTAGTATAAGGATTAAGGTGGGATACCAGATCCTGGTGACATTACGGATACGGCCCATTTGTAGAGGTTTGCAAGTATTATAAACTACTACAGATGGTTTATCTTGACCATTCGTGTGGAGACATGGAGCTAGGGTGTCCTATACAAAGAGTTTGTATAAGACCTCGACCATGAGATGACTAGACTCTGTATATAACGCCGTTGATACTAGACACTTGCATCTCACCTAAACGACCATAGGTGACACGACCTCAATCCTGAGTGTTTTGTGAACTCCTACCTTTGAAGGCGGTTCTTTGGTTAGTATGAGTAAGAGTGGCCAGATTGCCAACTCAACAGGCCTACCTTTTTGGGGGCTTGTCTGACATGGGGGCTGGGAACTCAATTCACAATATGGAATTCACTCCTTTCCCGAAGTAGGGATAAGTAGAGAGATTGCTCCCTTAAAGGCTGATTCCGGGGCTTGAATATAGTGGCCACGGCTTCTCTTTGGAGGAGAAGACTAAGTCATTGTAGGACTATGACTTATGTTCATTAGAGGGATGAGTGGTACTTAGGGAGATAGATGTAACTATAGAGGCATAACGGTTATTGGCCCAACTGTACTTACGAGCGATCTGTGAAGGGTTGTCGCATTGCTGATTGCTTAAGATGGAAAAATAATATATCTGTAGTGAGGAGAGTTCAGCTGTCAGTCTTTAGTGGAGTGCTTGGCAGTTAACGGATGATGGATCTCGTGACAAAAGAGTTTAGTCAGTTATTGACGTACCGTTGGAGCTTCGGATCTATAGGTCCATGAGGTCCCCTTGGTAGCTTGGATTCTGTTGAGAATCAGTTCTTGGTGTTGATTTGAAATGTTCAAATTGACAAGAGGTATTTTGATTATATATGATATAATCGGTATGATGTATAAGATACATCTAACAGAGGAGTTTTACAAAATTTTGAAAAAGAATTTTGAGTTTTCTCTACGGCGAAAAGAAACTCACGGAAGTCGTCAAGAAAATATAGATTTACTAAACGATGACTACGCGAGCTAAACGATCATGCAGTGTTTACTAAACGATCACATAGCTTTGCTAGATGATTCCTGGCCCAAGGTAAACGATCGTGTAGAGTCTGTAGGTGACAGACCGAGCTAAACGATTGCATAGCTTTTTCTAGACAATCGCATAGTTTTATCTAAAATATTGGGCATCAACCTATGCAATAGGTCTACGACTTCTCCCACTTGTCCAGTCGTGTATGCGATCGTTGTTTCCTCCGTTCATCTACTCACACCAACTCTAAATACAGCCCACACTCTGGATTCTCACACTGAGAATACCGAGGTCGCCTAGTTGGTGGTGTCAGACTCAACCCGACTTCGTCGAGGTTTTCTAAAGGTCGTTCGTGATGCTTTGGAGAAGTTCGTTCGTGGTGTTGCGGAGGAGTTCATGTTACAGAGGAGATCATGATCGAGGAGTTCATGTGCTATGCTCGTGCAGTGTTGCGGTCATGTAGATCGAGTGTTCGTGGTCGTTGTTGTTCGAGCGGTCGCGCATCGGAGCGTGAAGACGCGTCTGCCTATGTTCGTTTAGAGTTTGATCTCTGTTCTTCTGTATTGTTCATGCTGTAATTTCTCTGTATAATTGTGTAACCGCTTTTTTTGAAGTCTACTGTAAATGTTTTGTTGATTCATGATTGTAATTTTGAATAGTCTTGCTTCTACTGCTCACGGAAATCTCATTTCTGATTTTCTTCAGGTCATGCATTGGACTAAGGAATATGCAATATGCGTTTAAGAATATATGCGATGACCATGCATTATTGTCACAAGTTTTCTTGCTCTCTCGCCAAGTATAATGAGGTCACAAGTTTCTCAGGGTGATCTGAGGTCGAACTCAGGGACTTGTAACTAAATGTTGTGAAGTAATGTGTTTGCGGCGAAGAATAAAAGAATAATGAAGTTAAAGGACTATGCGCTACTCCTACTCCTAGCTAAACAGATTAAGCAATGGAAGTATGACTATGAGAATTGGTAGAGATGCAGCAACTGTTAACGCGTAATAAGATGCATGGAAAAATAGATAAATTGGTGGAGGGGTTGAATTCACTGCATCACTAAGCTTGATCGCCAGGGTAATCCTAGCCGGCACAAGTTATACGATCATACTATACACAAATATACACATGCGATGCATATGCGAAAATGTCGATAGAACTTATGTCTAAGTCTCTATTTTTGCTTATGCGATCTAACACACATAAGACAAGGTGGACGCATACCACCATATCCTATTTTTAGGGCGCATGCGATGTGTAAATAGCATTTAGAACTTATTCCTAAGTTTCTTCTCTTGCTTATTCGATCCAATCCAACTCTCCCAAGCCTAGATTTGTTCTTTAGACTAATCTACCAAGTATGTCCAAATGATGAATGATGCACTCATAAGACAAAATGATCACATAAAACATGGTTGAACATAAGATTATTCCTATCTCTAGGAACACTGCTTACTTTGCTTAGTGAGTTCCACTACTTACCCTCACAGGCAGTTAGTCACCGTTGATCAGCTCATAGACAAGCGTTGCTACAGCCTCACACTAAGCAAAAAGGATTTACTCACTATACTCGCACAACGCACACCTCTCGGTGGTTTGCTACATGCTTCATATATCTATGTCGCATGATTAAGTATGCGATACTATCGCAATCTTACTTAATTCGTTGCAATTAAAGTAAGGGATGATAAAGAAGAAGTTAATGAAGATGGAGTCAAAGGAAATAATGAGATGCATTGATCACAAAATGTATTAATGTCTTAAGCCAAAATGTAATACAATACAAAGATAGGAGAGAGATGGAGGGCTAGATGTAGGCAATCTCTTACTTCCATCAGATGTGTGTCAAGGCTGCTGGTGGTGCCAAGAAAGGGTGGTGGAGTAGTCTCTCTCGAGATCTATCTCCGACAAAGCTCCGGTCGTCACTCGAAATAGGTGAAGGAATGAAGAAATCTCAAAGAATGTCTTCTCACGCTCTCATCTATGATCAAAAAGATCTGCCTTAAGGCAGAAGCTTGAATTCCTTGAATTTGGGCTCTAAGGCTTTATTTATAGAGCATAATCGCCGACAGCATTAATGGTCCCGCTCTGAATCTCTGCCACTAATGGCGTGATGGTCCAGCTCTGAACCTCTGCCACTAACGGTACGGTAGACGAAATATCAACATCATCTTTTCGATACTCCCAAGGTATGTGTTCATGCTCGTTTTTCCCGAAGTATCGTCATATTCTACCAACCTTGCGATCACCCTTCTATCATGGTTATTACTTTGTAGCCGCAACATCCATGCGATGAACGCATGCGATCAATAACCATAATATCCATGCGATGAACGTACGCGATCACTCTTGTGATGGCCTGGGATTCACCACATACGATTGATTTCTGCGATAGCTACAAAAATAGACATTTCGACGCAGAATAACGCATAATATTAAGCTAGCGAAGATTTCCTATGTTGATCGACGTAAGCTCACTTTTCACATGAATTCTTAGTATAATCACTGCATATTCTACTTGTTAGCCCTCATAATTCTAAATAAGAGGCTACAATAACTTGTATTTCTACTAGTTATCACTACGTCTAGACTGGGGTAAGTGAGAGATTTGTACTGGTTGTGTGTTATGCCCTAGTTTATTTGTCTACTTTATATTTTGAATATATTCTACACTCCATTAGCTTTAGGTCAAGTAGAAGATTATTGGGGTTGATGCCCTAAATCTCGTAGGGTCCTATAGTTTGTAAATGTAGTGAACAAAATCATTGTCTATTTAATAAAATATATGATATTTTGTTCCATATTTTTGTTGCATTAACCACAAACCAATAAATCAACATCCAAGGTTATCTTGTAACTTAAAATGCATGTAGAGATATACAGGTGGATCATGTTTAAGTGATAACCTAAATGGTCTGTAGTAGATTGATAAGGTTGGGTACCTTATCCTTGTGACACTACGAGTATGGCCTGCTTTGTAGGCGTTACAGTTGTTGTAAAGTGCTACAAATGATCTGATCCTGATCATTCATGTATAGACAGGTGAGCGGGGATATTCTATACAAAGAATTTTGTATAAGACTGGACCACGAAATGTTTAGTCTCTTATATAACACCGTTCATAATAGAGACTTACATTTCACTAGGATGACCATTGGTAACATGACCTGTGATAGGCATAGATTGATGGTGTTAAATAAGCACATGGACAGTGATGAATGATGAAAATGGAATATGGATGATGTGTCATGCTTATTTAGACTTTTATGCGATACTACTTCTAGGTATATGCGTTATTAATGAAATGTTGGTAGTATGCTATGCGTTGTCACAAGTTTCCTTGCATTGAAACCAAGTATAATTCCACCGCAAGTTTTTCGGAGTGATCCGAGGTCGAACACAGGGATTGCATAGTTAATGCGTTACGTTCATGATATATGCGACTGGGATTTTTCAATTAATAAAAAGTGTGTGTGTATAGCTATCTAAAATTGTGGTAAAGTAAAATATTGCAGTAAAGTAAAGTTGCGATAATAAAATAAAAGTGCATAAAAGTAAACCTAAGCTATTATGATACAAGATACATACTACTGATACATGATACTAAGTTTGAGACTGACTGTGAAGATTATACAAAGGGTCGTGTTATGCGGTGGCAAGTCTTTATGTATGAAACAGAAATAGAATGGGTAATTAATATAAACATTGCAAGTTCATTAATTGCGTTAAAGATATAACTACGGTTCCGCTTTCCCTTGGCGTACACCTCTCCGTGATCGGCCACGTTCCCATATCTCTGTGGTGAAACAGGAATGAATGTAATGAACACAGGATTGCTTCCATCTCTGGAAATACTTCTCACTTTAGTTGACGCATTCTTCCACCTTCTTTCGACAGAAGGAATGGCATCTTCACTTCTACTCTCACAGGTGAAGATGTCGTCTAGCATGCTTTAGCTAAACATATTTATTTCCTTAACTCACATTAATTTACTTGTTAGATTCATGTTATTTACCAAGAGATTAAGAAAACATCATGGATAAAGCGATTAATGGAGGAACGGAAATAGACAGAAAGATGGAGATGAAAATGATCATGACATTCAATACTAATATTTAGCGTCTGATACATGGTGTGAATGATAGAGATTAAGAAGAGGAATACAATTGATGATAAAGATATAGAAATGAATACAGAAAAGTGCCAACGTCTTGACACAGATCTAGACGGTGGATTTGTTTGTCGGCGGATGGAGTGGATGAAGAGAAGAGCTTCCCTCTCAGGCTTGCTCGTCCGATAGAAGTGACCTTGGTACAGAGCTTCCACGGCGGGGATTGAAAGAATTTGCCCTGAGATTCACCTCTCGGCTTTGTCTCTTAAATCTTCACGGATCTTCTCCGATCAGGCTCTTCAGACCAGTCTCTCGCTCAATATACAAATATCAATATATACCCGTATCAAGTATATTTTCCAATAGAATTTCATAGGCTATTTATAGGCTCATCTTTCACTCTCTGCAGTGTGAACCCCACTTTATTGTTATGGCAATTCTGGAAATGGTGGAGTGAATATTCCTTCTGTTACGCAATCAATCTCGTCAGAAATGCACAACGGTCAACTGTACACGTGTCTAGATCCTCCGGTGTTGCTCTTTTGCATCTTCGATCGTGTGGCCGCATGCGGTGTTGTTTTTTTATTACCACATATGGTTGAGATTGCATTGATCACTTAGCACTTGATCGTTTGTCACATGCGTCGTTATTGCATTGATCCTTTATTAATTTCTGAATGATTGGCGCAATGTGACGTAGATGCGTTGTTCTTTTTATCTTGAGCCATGAATGCATGCGGTGACTTGATTTCCTGCAAAATAGACTTGATATATTCTTTTCTACCATCGCAATTGTGTCAGTGGGTGTATTGACGACAATTTATAATTCTTGCATTTCTTAGCTAATTTCTCTACAATTGACGCAACTTTCCTTTCTTTTGGCCGCAATATCTAAATCAAGCAGTATAAATAACTTGT
The DNA here is from genome assembly GCF_027475165.1 of Benincasa hispida. Taxonomy (NCBI): domain Eukaryota; kingdom Viridiplantae; phylum Streptophyta; class Magnoliopsida; order Cucurbitales; family Cucurbitaceae; genus Benincasa; species Benincasa hispida. Next base: position 21,936,579 of record NC_143478.1, read on the forward strand.
ATTTCTACAAGTTATCACACCCCCAAATTTAGATGTATGCTTTTCCTCAAGCATATCTTCTATTAAGGCACTATTGCTCAATTCTTATCCTAAATTTTGCATCGATTGGTTACTCTGAATGCTCCACTAGGTACATTACTTAACATCGCAATTTTCTTTCTATTCTTGAAAATTCATAACAAAGCCCTACTTTATTCATCTATACTACAAATTTCTGCTCAAACATGCTTTTCTAGTTTTTTTTTTAAAAGAATGTTTACCTCTTCTTGTTGAAACAACTTGATGCGTCTGGATGCGGTGGTCAAAATTTGCGTCATTTATTAGAGACTATTGATCATGGTTACACCCTTTATTTTGGCTTGTTCCCACGAGTGTCATGTGAACATCCAACTACGGTTGTGTGCCAATCTCAACTTTAACTCATGAATTTCAGAGGAGTTGTCTCTTGTTTCTTTTATTTTTCTTTCTCATTTTTCTCTTTTGATATTGCATTGTTCTTGGAAACCTACCTTCGTTTTGGCTTGCTCCCACAGATTCCATGCGAACATCCAACTACGAGCAGGCTTCTTTCACAACTTAACTCTTATCAGGTTCGGATTGTTTTTGAGGTTTCCCTTGCGCTGACATTGGAGTTTATATGAATATATATATATATATATATATATATATATATATAATATATATATATATATTTCTTAAATAATGAGCACATTTTTCTTAATGACCGCATACTCTTGATCTCATCTGCTCAGACCTTCCTCACCTCCATATTTAGAGATGCGCAAGGTCCTCATTGCGTTGTTTGGATAGAATAGACAAACACTTAGACAAAAATTTCAAAAAGAAGGTTTGAGCCGAGTTTTGAAGGATAAAAGGTAAAGCATTGCTAAGTTACGAATTAACTAAATGTTAGTTAGAAAATACAAGGTGTGAGAAATGCCCCTAAGTGTATACATATCATACATCATGGCAGCGCAATGAATAACGCAAAAGGAAAGATTAAGAATATTGCAAAGTTGACAAAGGATGATAGAGAAGAGGCACAAGCATATGGATAGAATTGTTACTTAGTTGTATTGAAAATTAATTAAGTATACAACGAATTACAATTAACGCAATACAGAAATTGTTGCCTGTACAAAGAATCAAAGAATTTAATTAAACAATGAATTAAATAAAGATAACAGAATGGCCACAATAAAAATTAAATTGTAAAAATTATTGTGGAGCAGGAGGTTCTGGAGGAGGGTTCAGATGTGGTACTTGAGGACCTGGAAAATATCAGCCCTTTCTTTGGAACGAATTGCACCAGGTACTTTCCAACGATGTATGATGGCGATATTTTCAGATTACTTTGAGGTGTCAGTCGAGGTATTCATGGATGACTTTTCAGTTTTCGGCAATAATTATAACTCTTGTTTATCTAACCTAGAGAAAGTCTTAAAGAGATGTGTGTAAACGAATCTGGTTCTGAACTGGGAAAAATGTCATTTTATGGTTGAAGAAGGAATTGTACTGGGTCATAAAATATCAAAGGCAGGATTGGAAGTTGATCAGGCGAAAATCGACGCAATTTCCCAGCTACCCCTACCAGTGAACGTTAAAACACTTAGGAGCTTTCTGGGACACACTGGATTTTATCAAAGATTTATTCACAACTTCTCCCAGATCGCAAGGCCCCTAAGTGCACTCCTTGAGGCTGACCGTGAATACAATTTTGATGATGCGTGCACTGAAGCATTCAACACATTGACTGATGCGCTCATCACCGCACCCATTATGATTGCGCCTGATTGAACGCAACCATTTGCGTTGATGTGTGATGCTAGTGGGTATGTTGTGGGCATTGTTTTGAGTCAGCACAAGGACAAGGTTTTGCATCCTATCTACTATGCGAATAAAACATTGAATGATGCGCAGGAGAATTATACAACCACGAAAAAGGAAATGCTCATAGTAGTATTTGCACTAGAGAAATTCAAACAGTACTTAATCGGAAAAAAGGTGGTGGTGTACACTGATCACTTTGCGATCAAATATCTGATGACAAAGAAGGATGCGAAACCGAGACTGATACGGTGGGTGTTGCTCCTGCAAGAGTTTGACCTAGAAATGAAGGACCGGAAAGGCGCCGAGAACCAAGTCGCTGATCATCTATCAAGATTGGAAAATTGTGAGGTTTAGGTGAAAGAAAAAGATATTGAAGAAAGATTCCCCGAGGAGCTGCTAATGTCAGTAGGCATTAATGTTCCCTGGTATGCGGACATTGTGAACGTCATCATTTTCGGCCAAGTACCAGAGGACTATATTTACCAGCAGAAGAAGAAGCTGAGACATGACGTCAAATTTTATTTCTGGGATGACTCATTCCTATATCGACTTGGACCTAATCACATTTTGCGTCGATGTGTTCCTGAGCACGAAGTCAAGCAATTCTGGAGCTTTGTCGTGAGTCCCCTTATGAAGGACACTTTGAAGGGCAACGGACAGCCGCAAAGGTCCTACAGATTGGCTATTTCTGGCCAACGTTGTTTAAGGATGCCCATGCTCACGTTGTTCAGTGCGATAGATGCCAGAGAATGGGGAATATGTCTAAAAGAAATGAAATGCCTTTGACGTCAATCTTGAGGTCGAATTATTTGATGTATGGGGAATTATAGGCCCATTTCCACCATCAGAAGGTCATCATTACATCCTGGTCGCAATTGATTACGTGTCAAAATGGGTTGAGGCCATCGCATGTGCCAAGAATGATGCGGCCACAGTGGCGAAGTTTCTCAAGAAGAATATCTTTGCCCGATATGGAATGCCACGGGCTCTAATCAGAGATAAAGGTTCTCACTTCATCAACCGCATAATCACCAACCTGTTGACTAAATTTAACGTCGGCCATAGAGTTGCAACTGCTTATCATCCACAGACTAATAGACAGGCAGAGATTTCTAACCGATAGATCAAAACTATCTTGGAGAAAGTAGTCAGTACCTCCAGGAAGGATTGGTCACCCAAGCTCGACGAAGTGCTGTGGGCATACAGGACTGCCTACAAAATGCCAATTGGCTTGTCCCCATATGCCCTGGTCTTCGGAAAAGCTTATCATCTGCCGCTCGAGTTGGAACATAAGACGATATGGGCATGCAAGAACTGAACTTTGATCTGGCAAGTGCTAGGAAAGTCCAAAAATTGCAACTGAACCAGCTGGTCGAATGGCGAAGGGACGCCTACGAGAATGACAAGATCTATAAGGAGATAACTAAGAAGTGGCATGACGACTGCATAAACAACCGGACATTCGTCGAAGGTCAACAGGTACTATTGTTTAATGCACGTTTGCGATTGTTTCTAGGGAAGTTGAAATCTCGCTGGTCTGGTCCATTCTGGATCAAGACTATCTTTCTCCATGGAGCAGTGGAACTGAAAACTGAAGACGAAAACAACGCATTTAAAGTCAATGGTCAATGGATTAAGCCTTATTACGGGGGCGATGTGGATCGACGCATGGATACCATTGACTTTGGCAAACAGGATTAACCGCTTGCAGGGGGATGCTATTGCAGTAATTCTGAAAACTTTCTCCAATCAGCATCCCTATCTATGTTTACTTGTTTCTTTACAGCTTTTATTTACTGCTTTCTAAAATTACGTTATTTACTGCTTATTAGAATTAGCCTTTAATGCTTTCTGTATTTTCCTTCAATTTAATTCATTAGTATCTTTCCATGTCATGTTTAATTCCTTTAATTCGTAGACATTAGTAGCGATGTGCTTAAAATTTCTATGAATGACGGGATGAAAAGTTGAACACCGTATATAACGTGATGATGGGTGCATTCCATGATAACAGATACACTTTGCGTCCATTACACCCAAATGCATTGCGTTGAGGGGTGTGTTGCGCTCGTATGCGTTTTTTGCCCGTCCTTAATGAAGGTGCACTATGTTGAGGTAGTGTTGTGCTGGTAGAAATACCATGAGCCCGTTTTCTAGAAATGCGTTGAGTTGAGGGGTGTGTTGCGGGAATACATGCGTTGTTGCCCGTCCTCAGCAAAAATATATTTGTGTTAATGGAAGCGTGGTGTAATTTAATCGTGCATCCGTCTGAATCAAATTCAAAAGATAACTGCAATTCATTATTTTCTAGGTTTATCTTAATTCTTTGATTCTTTGTTCGTACTGCAAAAATTTTATATTGCGTTAATTGTAATTCCTTGTATACTTAGATAATTTTCAATAAAACTAAGTAACAATTCTATCCATATGCCTGTGCCTCTTCTCTATCATCCTTTGTCAACTTTGCGATATTCTTAATCTTTCCTTTTGCGTTATTCATTCCGCTACCATGATGTATAATATGCATACACTTAGAAGCATTTCCCACACCTTGTATTTTCTAACTAACACTTGGTTAATTCGTAGCTTAGTAATGCTTTACCTTTTGTCCTTCAAAACTCGGCTCAAACCTTCTTTTTGAAATTTTGTCTAAGTGTTTGTCTATTCTGTCCAAATAACACAATGAGGACCTTGCGCATTTCTAAATTTGGGGATGGGGAAGGTCTAAGCAGATGAGATCAAGTGATGCGATCATTAAGAAAAATACGTTCATTATTTCATCTCCAAAAAAAAAAATCATATAAACTCCAATGTTAGCGCAAGGGAAACCTCAAAAACAATCTACACCTGGTAAGAGTTAAATTGTGAAAGGAGCCTGCTCGTAGTTGGATGTTCACATGGCACCCGTGGGAGCAAGCCAAAACGAAGGTGGGTTTCCAAGAACAACGCAATATGAAAAGAGAAAAATGAGAAAAAAAAAATAAAAGAAACAAGAGACAACTCCTCTGAAATTCATGAGTTAAAGTTGAGATTGGCACACGACCGTAGTTGGATGTTCACATGACACCCATGAAAGGAGCCTGCTCGTAGTTAAAGCATGCTAGATGGCATCTTCACCTGTGAGACAGAAGTGAAGATGTCATTCCTCCTGTCGAGAGAAGGTTGGAAGAATATGTTAACTAAAGCGAGAAGCACTTCCAGAGATGAAAGCAACCTTACGTTGATTACGTTCATCTCTGTTTCACCATAGAGATGTGGGAACGCGGCCGATCACCAAGAGGTGTACGCCAATTAATGACACTTGCGATGTTTATATTAACTAAAGTGGAATCGTAGTTATATCTTTAACGCAATTAATGAAGTTGCAATGTTTATATTAATTACACTTTCTATTTTTGTTTCATACATAAAGACTTGCCACCGCATAACACGACCCTTTATATAATCTTCACAGTCAGTCTCAAACTCAGTATCATGTATCAGTATCCTGTATCAGTATCCTGTATCTTATATCATAATAGCTTAAGTTTACTTTTATACACTTTTATTTTATTATCGCAACTTTACTTTACCGCAATTTTAGATACCTATACACACAAACTTTTTATTAATTGAAAAACCCCTGATCGCATATATCACGAACGTAACACATTAATTATGCAATCTCTGTGTTCGACCTTGGATCACTCCAAGAAACTTGCGGTGGAATTATACTTGGTTTCAATGCAAGAAAACTGTGACAACGCATAACACTACCAGCATTTCATTAATAACGCATACATCTAGAAGTAGTATCGTATAAAAGTCTGAATAAGCATGACATATCATCACCATTCCATTTCCATCATTCATCACTGTCCATGTGCTTATTTAACACCATCAATCTATGCCTGTCAAGTTTATGGCGCCGTTGCTGGGGAGTGTTAACGGTTATTGTTGAGTATATTTGTAATATTTTGCAAGACAGATCTCTTTGTACTGGCTGTTCATCGCGGAGATCAGTCTAACAGTTTATGAGTACTGGGACTGACCCAGAATTCGAGGCTGACCCAGAGATTGAGCGTACATTTCGAGCAAAGGCACGCCAGAACCGAGCGAGGCGAAAGAAGGCCAACATGGCAAATAATAATAATGACAATGTGGCTCCCGCGGAAAATCAAGGGATGGGACGGCCAATGCAAGATCCAGTTTTCCTTGTCGCTGACCACAACATTCCAATGAGAAACTATGCGGTGCCCAATCTATATGATTTTTCGCCCGAAATTTCAAGGCCGATCGTTGAGAAGAACGCAAGATTCTAGATCAAACCAGTCATGCTTCAAATGATCCAGAATGCGGGGCAGTTTGGGGGTCTGCAAGGTGAAGACCCATATGCCCACCTGACCAGTTTCGTCGAGATGTGCGGCAACTTCTCTATACCTGGCGTTACTCCTGAAGGTATCAAATTATATCTCTTCCCTTACACCTTGAGGAATGAGGCCAAGAGGTGGGATCATTCATTGGAGCCAAATGAGATTACTTCATGCGATCAGTTGGTTGTGCGATTTATGAAGAAGCTCTTCCCTCCGGCTGTCAACGCAAGGCGACGGAAAGATGTGTTGAACTTTGAACAAATGGATAACGAGACCCTTAGCACCGCCTGGGTAGGATTCAAAAGACTGGTGAAAAATTGTACGCATATAGGTATACCCGATTGCATCCTAATTGAGACCTTTTATAATGGCCTGAACAGATCAACGCAAGTTATTGCTGATGCCTCTACGGTAGGAGGTTTTATGCATAAGACATATACTGAGGCCAAGGTCATCCTTGACCGCATCTCGCGGAATATGGATGACTAGGTAGATGATGGATATGGAGGAAGAGGTTCCAAAAGAAAAAGAAATGAAACTGCCATTGTCCTTACGGAGACAGTGACTACTTTGGTCGTCTAGATGACCGCAGTGACTTCTATCCTCCAATCGATGGCGCTTTATCAAGGTTCCCTCTCCCAAACAACAACGCAACCCAATGCGCCGGTACAAGTGGCCGCAATTAGTCGCGTTAATTGTAGAGGAGCCATGCAGCGGAAATGTGCCCATCGAACATGCAACAAGTATGTGCAATCCAGAATAACCCCTTCAGCAACACGTATAATCCTGGTTGGAGGAGTCACCCTAACTTCGGTTGAGGAGGGAATCAAAACCAAGATGGGCCAAGTAACCATCAGAATAGCAATTCAGGGAATCGAGGAAACCCTCCACCTTTTCACCACAATCAGAATCAGGGTCAACAAAGGCAATCACACAATCAACAACCCTCATCTTCAAACACCTCTAGTAATTCATTGGAGGCCCTGCTTAAGCAATACATGGATAAAAACGATGCGATGATGCAGGCGCAAACGTCTTCAATTAGAAATTTGGAGATTCAAGTGGGGCAGCTGGTATCCAAGTTATGTAATAGAACACCTGGAATGTTGTCCAGCAATTCTGAAGCCCCGGGATCTCATAGAAAGGTGCAATGTCCCTGAAGACATTGGGCAGGCAAGCTGGACCGCTGCGGAGGTGTAAATTGCGTCCATCAAAGAAAACTATCTTTCGGTCCACATCTCGATTCTATGCTTACATGCTTTCTTTTAGATTCCTGTCTTTATTAATTTATGAACTTTGTCATTTACTGCTTCATTCAATTTGTTTTTCAATGCTTTATGAATTTATGATTCATTTAATTCCCTTGCATTTATTTCTATACTCTCTTTAATTTCTTTAACTTTTTTGTCATAAATGCGTTATTCTTAAACCAGGTGAATGATTGATTAATAAGAAGAAAATTATTACCGCAATGTCTGTGTGACTTGCGTTGATGAAACAAAAAAAAAATAATAATAATAATAATAATAACAAAATTTTAATAATAAAACAATCAACATCTGATATGCATTGCGTCAATGGGTGCGTCTTGTATCAACAAGCTACACTTTGTTTTCATCCAACTCAAATGCATTGCGTTGAGGGGTGTGTTGCGCTCGTATGTGTTCTTTGCCCGTCCTTAGCAAAAATGCACTATCTTGAGGTAGTGATGCACTGGTAGAAATACCATGCGCCCATCCTCCAGAAATACGTTGAGTTAAGGGGTGTGTTGCAAGGATACATGCATTGTTGCCTGTCCTTTGCAAAGACGTTTGGTTGATGAATTCATTGCACTAATTCTTCACCTTGCGCCCATTCAAATAAAACTCCAAAGAAAATTTTTTTTGCAAATTGAGAAGTCTAATCGCTTCAACTTCTAAGGACATGATGAATTTGCAGTTGAAAGGATGTACAACTCTGCAACTTCATAAATGTAAGGAGTGCTAATGGCAGGCTTTTTGAGTAGCTCGAGGCATGCCACCACAGAATCCGCGTTGGGCCCATCAAGGCCCAACCTATAAAAGCGGGTCTCTTCGTCTTAGGTTGTTTACTTACTTCATTTTGTAAAAAGAAACCCTAAATCGCCTCTGCATACCAAACCTTTATTTCTTCCCAGAACCGTAACGATTTTCAGTTTCTTTTACTCTGGCATCCATAGCAGACCAGACTTCCCAGCCATCTTCTTCACCTTCATCACCTTCAACAACCCAGCTTACCATGCGAAAGGTGGCCAGTCGCCGTCTCGCTGCTCAGCCACAGACTGTCCCTCGAGTCGTTGGAAAACCCCGGCGAAACCACTTAGCAGCCAGGTCACTTCAGTTCAAGAGGGGGCAGAGTTTTGAAAGCACCCCACTCCCAACACCAAAATTCTCCTTTGAAAGTGAGAAGAAGAGACAAGACGATAAGGAGGTGTTTTGGAACATTCTCAGCAACCTGGAGAAAGAAGGAAGATTGACGAGGCTGGGGTTGTGAACCAACCACTGCCTATGGAGGAGGTGACAGAAGAGAAGTAAAGGAGAAGCGCTCTGGTCATCGTGGATCCTAAGGAAACTACGCAAGTAAAATCCTATGAAGGACCCATCAGAGTCGCTTTGGAGGAAGCGGCAGCGGAGAAGCAGCTCGAAGGGGCTGAAGAGAAGAAGGAGAAGAAGAGTAAGGAAAAGAAGGTTGGAGGAGATGAGCCATCCCATCTAAACAAAGCAGAGAAGAAGATCAAAGAGAAGGAGGACGAAGAAGATGAGGAGGCCAGGCTGAAGAAGAAACAAGAAAGGAGTGAGAAGAAAGAACGCAGGCGGGAGAAAAAGCACCTGAAGAAGGAAGAAGAGAGGAGAAAGAGGGTTGCAAAACCAGAGCTAGATGGAGAATTTACCTTCGTAAGGGAGGACAATGGGGAATCAGCACAACTTAGATAACCAACAACAGTTGCAACTGACGAAGGAGAAGAAGAAGATGTTACCCCCCTTAACGCGGCGTCGCAAGGAGTATACCCTGCAAGGGTCAACCATGGACCCTCCAATTTTGATTGATGCATTAGAAGAGCAGGAAAGGAGAAGAAAAGAGGAGGAAAAGAAGCAGGAGAAGATGATACGGGTAAAACTCATCATCGCATAAGGTAGTCGAAAGAGAAGATTACAAGATGAGAAGGTGCGCCGCAATAATGAAATATCGAGAATCGAGGAAATAAGAAGGCTCGAAAAGGAACAGCGCCTTTTGCTGACCTCCGAGCAGTTTGAAAGAGAGTTTGAAATAGAAGAGAGAGAAGAGGCAGAAGAAAAAAGAAAAATAAGGCAGAAGAAGAGGAAAAGAAGAAGGAAGAAAAGGAGAAGAAGCGCCAAGCAAACGTGCAGTGCTTAAGAAAGAAGAAGGGAAAAGAACTTGCTGAACGGGAAAAAGGGGAACAACACAAGGAGCGAGACAGAAAACAAAGGCAGAAATCCCATCTTACGTTGACTAAGGAAAAGTGCAAAGCGGTCGCAGAGAGCAGCAAGCCCGCGTTGGAAAAGGTGTATCCATCAAGAAAGAAGGAGAACGATGACTTGCTGACGGAGATGGGCTTTTTCCCTACGCCCATGCCACTACCAGACCTGATTACAAGCGTGATCGTAGAACATGGATGGGACACATTTTGCCAGTGCCCAGCCATTGTCATTCCAGAGGTAGTGCACGACTTCTACCATGGACGGCTACATGGCACCAAGGATGTAGTGACCATAAAAGGGCAAATGGTGTCTTTCAGCTCAAGGGACATCAATGAACTGTACCAGATGAAGGATAACTCGGATGAACCGGACAACAAAATCATTGATGATCCCACTGAAGAGTAGATGGAAGATGCACTGCGAATATTAACGCAACCGAGCACTAAGTGGATTGTTTCTTTAAAAGGCATCAGGACCCTGACGTCCAAGACACTGCTTCCTGAGGCGCGGCTTTGGGTCTATTTGGTCAAACGGCGGCTAATCCCAACTTCCCATGACAAAACAATTTCGAGGGATCGAGTCATGGCCGCATATTGCATTGCGCACGACATTCCAATTGATGTTGGTCAGTTGATCAAAAGACAAATTCGAGGTTTTGTGAGGTATATAAGAGGGCAGTACTTCTTCCCATGGACGGTTTCAAGTTTATGCCTATCACTGGGTGTGGGCATTGATGAAGAGCCAATGGTAGAAGTTCACGGCCTAATAAACGTCAAGATTTTGAAGTTGCTCCTCAAAGATTCCCCACATTGCCTTGAACTCCCTTTGAAGAGGCCCAACATTGATTTGAATGCGCCACAAGAGCCCAAGCCAAAGAAACAACGCAGAGATGACGAGGGAAAGGAGAAAATCCAAGACTCAACAACGCAAGAACTAGAACCCTTGGATCCTTTACCCTTAATAATTCGCCCTCCAAGCCCTTCCGTACAACCTTCTTCTTCCCTTCCCGAGCACTTTACCAATCTTCTCCTTCCCCCAAATTCTCCAACCGCATACCCAACAGCCCTATCATCACCTTCAACATCATCACCGCAACTTCCCCTTCCACTGCCGCATGTTGATGACCCACACGATTTGGGTGAAGGCACTTCTGCCCAACCCCAAAATGTCGATGGTGAGGCATCGCAGGCACAACCCACCATTGCTTCCTTATCTGCTGAGTTAGCAGATATGCGATCCCCTCTTGCCCAACAATAACAACTCTTCTCCCAACAGTAAGAATTCTTCTCCCAACAACAAGTCTTCTTCGGCCAAAGAATTGATGCGGTAATCGAGCGAATTGACGATTTACAACGCAGTGCTGCCATGACAAGGCAGGTGTTGATCAATATTCAGCATAACACTTATACGATCCACTTGCACCAAAGATAGCTAGCGGAGCACAACCATGAGTACTTCAATTTTCTGACAGCATATCTTCATGGACCCATGGTACCTCCGCATCTCAAAATCGTGAGTGAGTTGTATACTCCTGCCTATAAGGGCGGTCCTTTGATTTGTATGGGTGAGAGTGGCTAGACCACCAAGTCAACAAGTCTACCATTTTGGGGATTCGTCTAATTGGGGAACTGGGAACACAACTACACAAGAGGAAATTCACTCTTTTTTCGAGGTTTAGAACTTACGAGACAAATAACAGAGAGCACAACTCAACCTATTTTACAAACTTCATGAGATGGTATGAATATACCCAAATAACTTGAGGCAACTTTACGATAAAGTTGCCTCAGCCAACTTTATGAAAAAATTGACTTCGTCAACTTTACGAGATAGCTCGATTGATTTAACTTTCACGAGACAAAAGTTAAACAAAGGAGTTGTCTCGTAAAGTTGAACCAACTCAACTTTCGCATCAAGTTGGACAAAGTCATCTTCACGAAAATAATGACTTCACGAGACATCTATTTTGAACTTTATGAGACAAATCATAGAACACCAGCAATAACTTCCCACATTCAATCATGTTCCAGTATTTTTCATTTTTCAATTTTCTCTCCACTTTTTTCCTAAAACGTAAGAATTCTCCTTTATAAAGTAAATAAGTGAAAAAGAAGTAATAATTTAGTTGCTTACTGAAAACTTTCTTAAAAAAGTAATTTTTTGGCTCCATTTTGTCCATTTTCTAAAAAAAAAATAAAAAATAAAAGACTACTTTTCAACATACCTATCTCTTTTGGAACTCTCATAAAGGAAAGAAATTGTTCCTCTTAACTTGAGACCCTCTGAAAACGATTATTCCTCTGAAGTTGGGACCCTCACATAAAATATTTCTATATTGAAAACAAAATGAGAAACTGAATATTGAAGTTTCTAATTTAAGATATATGAATTAGGTAAGTTTGGTAATTTCACATTAAAGATAATTGAATGACCATTTATTGAGTGGTCCCTCCACTTAAAGTCTGAAAAGTCCCTCCACTTAAAAATGAGGTTACTTTTGGATGGGAAAATTTTTTTTGGGTCAAAACCGGCAATTTCGCAAAAAGTTGAAATTTTTAGTTAATAAATGAATTAAAAATAGTTACTAATATAGTTAGACTAAAATTATAATCGCATTATCTATAATGTATTACTAAATAAATATTAATATATTGTAAGAATATATAAAAATATTCAAATTGATTTTAAAAATAAATCAATTAAATAATATTTGGTCTAAATCATTGAAAATTGTACAAATGACAATTTTTTTTAAGACAAGATCATACTTGTATTGCAGGTGGTAAAATAATCGATTCTTGAATGTATAAAAAATAACTATAATTATTATGTTAATGGCATAAGTATAATAAATTAAAATTTGTGAGGCTATTGTAATCTAGAAGGCGTATTTGGAGTAAGGACTATTTTAAGATTATAATAACCGTGTTTTGCTACACGAAATATTATTTTGTATTCTCTAATTGACTACCGTCAACACTATTTCAAAATCTTATTTGTTATATTATTTACTATTTGCTAAAGTTTTTACTATTTTACATTCATCATTTTTTTTATTCTTTACTGGAGTGTATACTATTTCATTCTCAAACTAGAATAGTTTACACTTCAAATACAAACTATTATAACCCAACTATAATAACCTAGGACTATAATAACCAACTCCCTTCTCTAAATTTTCTCAAAATGTTTTTCAAACATTCTAGCCTTTTAATATATATATATAACCATGAATTAATAAAAAAATTTAAGATATAATAATTTAGAAAAAATTATAAAAACATTTGCACTTCAGAGCATAGCTCCAAAAGTATTTTGTATTTTTGAAATTTTTTGCTATAAAATGTAAATATTTTTAAATATATTTTATATATTTAAAAAGATTTCAATATTTTATACTAATTGAGACATATTTAAATTCGTGGAGAGACAAACTACCATTTAACATAATCATTCGTATAAAACAGGCCTATACTTTGAATTTTGACCAAAAAAAAATTAGGAACAACTTCTCGACCGACCTTTGTTCTGTTCTCCTTTATTCGGATAAATTAAATTAAAATGCAAGAAGTTGAAAGAAATTATAGAGCTTTAAAAATAATTTGTTACGTCTTTTGGTTAAAAATAATATATATTTTTTAATAGGACATTTTGATTTTATTGATCAGCTGCTAAACTTTTTAGAAAAGAATCGGTTTGTTGGGCCCACTTTTAACTTTTCGTAACTTTCCATTTTAGTCGTTAACCTTACATTTAAATAATTGTTGCAATTTAACATTGTAATGCAACCTAGACGAGTCTATTTGTAAGGAGTTAGTTGTTTTCGGGTTCGTCTAGTAAACATTTCTGTTTCTTATTTTTCATTTTTTAAAAATAGATATGTGGGATAATCATTTCAATTTTTTCTCTGTAAATTGAGAGGATACAAAATATATATATATAGCTTCTCTTTGTTCCTTTTTTTATTTTTGTTTTCTATTTAATGTTCTATATTAAAAGACTTTGATGTTTGGATCATTGATGTTGAGGTGCAAATGAATTTGCATGACAAATTCAAGTCTTGGGTTTTTGAATTCCAACAATTTTTTTTTTTTTGTTTCTTCTTAATTATATAATATGATATGTATACTTAATATAATTGGGTTGGATATGAGTTGATTTAAGGTGAATGACTTTAATAAGATATAATATTGTAAATCAAATTCCGACAGCTTATATATAAATAATCTATTATTATTTTAAATTTTGATGGGAGACCTATTCAAATTAAATAAGATAAAATTTTAATTTATCTTTTTATATATGCTTTAACTCATGCTATAAATATTTTATATTATATATAAAAAAATATATTTACAATTGAAAAATATTATAAAAGTATATATATATAAGAAACAATAAATAGTTATTCAACAAGAATTTGTTTATGTTTCTTATTTCCGGGAAACAAGAATAAAAAATAATTATCGAATATACTCTCATTTATATTTCTTAAAAAACATGAAATAAGAAAAAGAAACATAAAATATGAAACATGAATGTTATCAAATGGGACATTAGATACACGTAATGATTTTAATTATTTTTTGTGGTATAATTAGTGATAGGGGAATTTCAACCACAGACCTCGTAATTATCAAAAGACATGAATGCCAATTGAATTATGTTCCGTTTGACGTGATTTTTATTAGTTGATTTTTTAGAATTTTGAGTTTTTTAAATTTATTTATCATCATTTTTTTAAAATAAGGAAATTTGGTTGGTTACGGTGTTTTTATAGTTTGCATTTGAGCTTTTTCTCGACATAATTTTATAAGATACATTTCTTTAGTCTTAAGGTTTGCACAAAAAACAAAAAAAAAGTTTTTTCCACTAGAACAAATTTTAACCGTTGTGAATTTTAGGAGCACAATGGCACACAACGAGAACATGAATATGGAAAAAAAATATAATATAATAATAATATATAATATAATATATAGATATATAAAATAAATAAATAATAAAAAGTAAATAAAATAACAAATAATGGATTTCTCTACTTTCTTCGATCTTTTTAGATTGATGACCAATATTTATGTGTCTTCTAAAACCCACCAAATGCCACTATTTATAGACAATTTGGCAAGTAGGAGGTGGATTATATGGACACTAATAATGTATAATCTTGAGACATATAGATAACACATGGGGTAATGGATAACTGACACATGGCTACACTAATAATGGTCATCTACATTATATCTAATTTAATATATTTATAATATTCTCTCTTAGATGCCCATTATATATGAAATATGCCTCATTAAAACCTTACTAGGAAAAAACTCACTGAAAAAAATATCATAATGAAGAAAAAGAAATACAAATTTCATATAATTTGATACTCTTAAAAAGTATATTTACTCCCCCTCAAAGAATCATCACTTGAGATCTCTGAGCGGCCGCATTCCAATATTGTGCACCAGTTTTTCAAAGGTTGTGGTAGGTAATGCGTTTGTAAATAAGTCTGTCAGGTCATCTTTCCAACAAATTTTTTATACAATGATGTCATCATTTTCTTCAAGATCATGAGTGTAGAAAAGCTTCAATGAAATATGTTTTGTTCTATCTTATTTAATATATCATCATTTGATTTGAGATATGCATGATGTGGTGTCTTCGTATAATATCATTGGAAGATTTTTACTATAAGACAAACCATACACATTCTCAACTAGCCTCGTGAATTGCAAGGATTTCAGCATGATTTGAGGAAGTGGTTGTTATGGTCTATTACACCGACCATCATGATATAATAGTTCCTCTGCATGTGAATTAATAACTTGTTTGAGATTTAGCTTTGTGTGAATCAAATAAATATCAATAATCTGCATAGCCAACTAGATCAAAATTTGATTTATTTGAATAAAAAAAAAACTATGTCGATTATTTCTCTGAGATAACGGATTATATGTTTAATTTCGTTCCAATGTCATTTTGTTGGAGAAGAATTATATTTTGCTAATAAATTTACTGAAAATCTAATATTTGGTATTGTATTATTAGTAAGATACATAAGTGCACCAATTGCACTAAGATATGGCACTTCAGGACCAAGAAGTTCTTCATTATCATCTTGAGGTCGAAATATATCTTTCTTCACATCTAGTGAACGAACTTCCATTGGAATGTTCAATGGATATGTTTTGTTCATATAGAACATTTTCAAAAATTTTCCTGTATAAGTTGACTGATGAACAAATATCTCATATACTAAATGCTCAATTTGTAAGCCAAGGTAAAATTTTGTTTTTCCGATATCTTTCATCTCAAATTCTTTCTTAAGATATTTTATTGCCTTTGGCTATTCAGAAGTCCCAATTAGATATAAGTCATCAACATATATAGTTATAATAGAAAATCTTGACTGTGATTTATTTATAAAAACACATGGACATATTGGATTGTGTTGATATCCTTCTTTCAACAAATATCCACAGGTGATTGTACCATACTCGTCCTGATATTTCAATCTATAAAGTGATCTATGTAACTTTATTGAATACAATTCCCGAGAATTTGATTTATATGTTTCAGATACATTAAATCCTTTTGGGATTCTATATAAATATGATTATCTAGAGATCCATATAAATATGTTGTGGCTACATCCATAAGATGCATGTTCAGATTTTCATACACAGTCAGACCAATTAAATATCATAGTGTACTTGCATCTATCATCGAAGAATATATCTCCTCATAATCAATATCAGGTCTTTGTGAAAAACTTTGTATAACTAGTCTTGCTTTATATCTTGTGACCTCATTATTTTCATTTCTTTTCCTCACAGATACCCATTTGTATACCACAGGTTTGACACCTTCTGGTGTTCAGACTACTGGTTCAAAAACCTAACGTTTTGAAAGTAAGTTTAATTTTGTCTCAATTGCTTCTTTCCACTGAAATCAATCTTTTCTATGTTGACATTCTTCAACAGATTTTGGTTCAGAATCCTCATTTTCAGATATAATATCAAGAGCAACATTATATTAAAAAAAATGTTATCAGTAACTACACTAGTTTGGTTCCATCTTTTTCCTGTCATGACATAATTTATTGAAATCTCATTATTATCTTTAGGTATTCCACCTTCCTCATTAGTCATATCTTGAATTTCTTCATGGGTATTTACATCCTCAACCAAGTCTTCTTGACTATTAATTATTTTTCTTTTACAAGGATTTTTATCTTTGAAACTCACTAGTTTACCATGCTTCTAGCGTGTTCTAGACTCATTAGTGACAACTTGTTGTGTTGGGATATCAATTTTCAATGGAACATTTGCAGTTGGTATATGTGACTTTATTACTTTTTTTGTATCTATAAATCCATTTGGTAACTTATTTGCTATATTTTACAAATGAATTATCTTCTGAACTTCAAGTACACATTGATCTGTACGGGGATCTAAGTGAGACAATAACGATGCATTCCATGTAATTTCTTTTTCCAACTTTTTAATTCTTCCCCCTAATGTTGGAAAACTTGTCTCATTAAACTGAAAATCACAAATTGTGCAATAAATACATCACCCGTCGGTTCAAGATATTTAATAATTGATGGAGAATCATATCCAACATATATTCCTAACCTCCTTTAAGGACTCATCTTAATACGTTGTGGTGGAGTAATTGGAACATATACTGCACATCCAAAAATTCTCATATGGGAAATATGTGACTCATGGACATTAAGCTAATTGTAATGAAAAGTACTTATGACAAGATACTAACTTAATGCATACACGTGATGCTGGATGCAAAATAGCATGTCCCCGTACAGATGTAGGAAGCTTAGCTATAGTATAACAATTAACTGTAAACGTATTATGAATAATTCTGCTAAACCATTTTGTATATGAACATGAGCTACAGGATGTTCAACACTTATTCCAATTGACATACAATAATTATTAAAAGTTCGAGATATAAATTCACCAGTATTATCAAGACGAATGGTCTTAATTGTATAATCAGAAAATTGTGCTCTTAACTTAATTATTTGAGCAAGTAATCTTGCAAATGCAAGATTTCGACATGATAATAATCATATGTGTGACCATCTGTTGGATGCATCTATTAATACCATAAAATATCTAAATAGTCTACTTGGTGGGTTAATAGGTCCACATATATCACAATGAATTCATTCTAAAAATGTAGGTGATTTAGTCCCCACTTTGACTGGTGATGGTCTAATGATTAATTTGCCTTAAGAGTAAACATCACATGATAATTCATTCTATTGAAGAATCTTTTGGCTCTTCAATGGATGTCAATTTGAATTCTCAATAATTATTTTCATCATTATAGACCTAGATGACCTAATCTGTCATGCAAAATCGTAAATATGTCTGGATTCATGAACTTCAGGTTCATTGTTGCATATGTTTTAATTACTCGTATATGAGTATAATATAATCCAAAAGATAAAGCAGACAACTCTTCCAATAAACATTTTTCATACGAGACAGTAGATTTGATATAAAGATACTCCAATGTATATCTTTAAAACTAAATAGATTTCTCTTTGATTGACTAGATAACAATGCATTGTCAGTGATAAATTTTGTTCCTCTAGACAAAATAATGTTTGTTTTTCCAAACCCTTTAATTAGGTTTGTAACCTGATATTATATTGACTTTTACTTCCAGTATTGCCAGTTTGGAAAATTATTTTCTACTTGTAAGTATTGTATGCATAGTTCCACTGTCTGCTAGACATATATCTTCTTTACTCATTTTTTAGCCACCCAATATATGAAAATGATTCAGTTTTTTTTCATTAAAAGAAAATAATTACAATAAGAAAAATAACATTTGGAATATACAAAGGTTAACATCTACTAAAAGGAAAAAAAACATGGAGATGAATAAAAAAATCAAAATTAAGTCTAGATATTTTTAAAATCAAAGAAAACACTTGATGTTCCATCAATTATGTTGATTTTCTCTTTATGAGATTCAAATACATCCACCACATCCAAATTTGTCATATAGGATAGGTCAAATACATCATTATCCTAGTATGCAAATTTGCTTCCACATTTTTCTCCTTTTCCTTCAAGGATGCTTGATAGAGGTCAACTAAGTGTTTTAACGTACGACAAGTACGTGACCAAATACCTAGTCATTCCGAATCGGAAGTATTTATTTTTAACACTTTCTGGACTCTTATCTCATAGAGTTTTTTCTTTGTGATCACCATTTTGTATGGTTCTTTTAAATTTTGAATGATTAGAATGACCGCCACAAAAATAATGATTATTTCTTCCTCTATCATGGTCACAACCTCGACCACGACCATGATTATTATTAAAATTCACAGCATTCACTTCAGGGTATCATGTTGTCCCGGTTGGTCGAGATTCATGATTTTTTATTAATAACTTGTTATTTTGTTCGGCCATGAGAAGATATGAAATTAGTTCAGAATACTGTTTAAAATATTTCTCTTGATACTATTGCTGCAGGAGCATATTCGAGACATGAAATGTAGAAAATATCTTCTCTAACATATCAGTATCAGTAATTTTTTCTCCGCATAACAATAGTTTCGAACTGATTTTAAATAACACAGAGTTGTAATCACTTACTGATTTGAAATCTTGTAGCCTTAAGTATATCCACTCATAACGAGCTTTAGGAAGAATAACTATTTTTTTTATGATCATACCCCTCTTTCAAATTTTTCACAAGATACGGGGATCTTTTATTATAAGATACTCCATTTTCAGTCACTCGTGGAGATGATGATGAATGAAAATCATAGCTTTTACTTTGTGCTAACTATATGTCATATTTCCTTCTTTTATAGTCTCTTCAAGATTTATAGCATCCAAGTGGATTTCGGCATCAAGTATCTATGACAAATAATTATTGTTGTTAATATCGAGGACGACAAATTCTAATTTTGTGAGATTTCACATAACAGCACTATCATAAAATATTGTATTTATGTTAAAATTTTAATAGATATTAAATATACGAAATAACGTTAAATTTATTAATTATAATGAAGAGAGAAAAACCAACATATCTTTAGGACCTACCTTTAGCGAGAAAAACGATAGAAGTCTGTGTTGATAACGTGTTGTGAACTTGAGGAGCACAACGACACACAATGAGAATAGGATATGGAGAAAATATAATATAATAATAATACATAATAACATAAATAAATATAATATAATATATAAAATAAATAAATAACAAAAAAGTAAATAAAATAACAAAGAATGGATTTCTCCACTTTTTCCAATATTTTTGGAATAATGACAAATATGTGTCTTCTAAAACCCACCAAATGCCACTATTTATATACAATTTGACAAGTAGGAGGTGGATTACATGACATTAATAGTGTATAATCTTGAGACACATGAACAACACATGGGATAACATAAATGATACATGACCAATGGACACTAAAAATGAGCATCTACATTACATCTAATTTAACCTATTTATAATGTTGAACATAATTTTACGAGGTGCATTCTTCAGTCCCAAACGTTGGTAAAACAGTTGTAATATATATTATTATACTATTATAAAAGGTGCAATGAGGCATGATTCTTATAAGGTACTATCATCAGTCTTTCTTCCCAATTTGTCTTTACTTTTTTCTAATATCTCATATTTTATCTTTTTAGGTGGGATACAACTTTTTGAGTGCAGGTGTTTGTTGAGTCTAATAAGTATAATTGTTGCCAACGGGATGATACTCTTCAAGACGAGGCATGATTCTTTAAATACATGTCTATGAGCCTGATGGATACAATTGTTAGCAATGGGTTGCAATTGTTCAGGTGAAGGGGAGGTATCGAACATCTGCATTTTTCGAGTATTGATGAGCTACATGTATAATAATAATAATAATAATAATAATAAACCCTTTTATTTACAATCTTAAAAATGATTTTATACTATATCCAAGTTTAGAGAGAAAAAAAAATTCATCATTTAGAACAAATAAGAATCAAGTTTTTACTTTAAAAAAAAAATCACGTTTTTAAAATACCTTTCTAAAATTGCAAATAAATTTATAAAATAAAGTTTTGAAAATCTTGAAACAACAATTTTTGTAGAGAAAAATAAATAAATATTTTGTAGACAGTTTGATTCACAAAAGTTAAAGATGAAATAGAGTCATGTAGACAAAGTTTGAAAGAGAAAAGTTTAAAGTTAGAACAAAGTTAGAATAATTTTAGAATGAAAAAATATAGACTATTAAAGGAAAAATTTTTGATAAAAGAAAATTATAAAAAAATTGAGAAAAGTAGAGAAATTAAAAGTAAAAGATAAAAGTCAAAATGAACACAAGTCAACTAACGCATGAATGTGTCAGTAACTATGAAGTTAGTAGTTCAAATTCTTTTATCCTAATTATACCAAAAAATATCAGAGATAAAAAAAAATGATCTTAAGGACTAACAAAATTATTTTTTTCATAAGACATCAAATTTTATTTCACATTATTTATGGCTACATTTGAAATTTAGAATACGTATGATCATAACATTAATTATTTATGAGTCTCTTTTTGTTTTCCTTCACTATAGTTTTAGAAAAGAAAACATATGTATATGTAATATCATATATTTTTATTTGAGTTGTTTCTTTAGACAATTAATACTAATTTAAAACTTTAAATTAATACTTTGACATTTTCACATGAATTGTACGTGTTTAGTACTAGTAGTTATAAATAGATTAGTTGACTAATCAAAAAAATATGACAAGTAACTTGAGATTTGGCTAAAACTCAAAACTAGTAATAAGTTGTAAACCGAGATGCAAATTTTTCTCATGGAAGTGGGGTGAGGAATATGGAGGGGAGTGAAAATTTTCTCGTTAGTTAAGTGGGCATGAGGATGAGGATTAGGAAGATGCTCATTCTCATCCCTCTTTACTTGTCTTTATTATCATATTATCACACAAATATTATATTTAAATTTCAACTTTTCTTTTTACTTAATAGCTAAGATAATAAACATGTATAGCACTTTAGATTTAGAAAGATTTAGATTATATATATATATATAGTTTATTTAATAGATAGTTTATTTTGTTATATTAGTAGCTTTTTTTTCTATTTAAATTGTTCACGTGGAATCAATCATTCAAACTTTTCAATAGAAATGTCCTATCAATATTTGTAATGGGAAGAAATTAAAAAAAAAAAAAAAAGAAAAGAAAAGAAAACAATGGTTATTAATCAATTTCTTAATTTTCAAAAATTTATTTTTATATTTTAGTAAGTCAAATATTTATAAAAAAAAATAAATGGAGAAAATTATAGTAGAGATACTAAATAAACACAGACAAATTTTTTTTTTTTTTTTTTAAAAAAAGTAAAAAATCTTTATCAAACCCATCTTTTACTTTACGTACGATTTATTGTTTTTTTAAATAATAAAGAAGAATATCATTTTATACCTTTAAACTGAAGTTGTATCAATCAAAAGCATAAATTAATAATCGTATTAATTTAAATTTTAAGTTTTTATAAATGTATCAATTTACATATTCTTCCAAATTTAGTTTGATCGGTATGAATTAATTGAATCTCTAAATTTTCACAAGTTAATCAATTTAGACTATTCACTGTGATTACCTTTTAAAATTATTAATATATTAATTTTTGAAATATGTAAGACTCTTCACATGTCGATTTTATAATATGGATGATTAGCATAAATTCGTGAAAGCTTTTTTTAAAAAAAATTCTAGCTAATCGAAATGTAATGAAAGGTATAAATTGATATATTAAAAAATATATATAATATAAATGAGTATTTTCTCTGATAAAAACGGCCGTGGCCCGCAGTCCAGTTGGCCGCAGTAAAATAAAATATAAAAAATAAAAAAATGTTGTCGAAAATCATGAGAGGAATTTTTAAAAAAAGGAAAAAAAAAAACGAGCGAGTAGAGAGAGGACTGGGCGTCGGGAATCTTACAGAAGAGACGCAGAGTGATAGTGGTTGAGAGCAAGAGCCCCTTCTTCTCCCTCTCTCTTACTCTCTCTTACTCTCTCTTCTTCATTTCTTACCACCAAAATTTATTCTCTGAAAACTCCACTAAGTCATGAACCAGGAATCTCATCGCTCCAATCCTCCACCTCTGATGGTGAAGCCTGAATCTGACGATCGCAAACCCTCATCTGCTGCTGCCGTCTCCAAGAAAATCGTCATCAAGAGCGCCGATATGTTCAGTGACATGCAGAAGGAAGCTATTGATATTGCCATAGCTGTTTGTGCTTCTTTCTCTCTAATTAAACCACTCTTAATCTCCTTTTTCTAATCCTTCCTTAACTAATTCCCTTCACAATCTGTTTCGCTTAGGCATTTGAGAAGCATTCCGTCGAGAAAGATATCGCCGAACAGATAAAGAAACAGTTCGATAAGAATCATGGACCGACCTGGCATTGCATCGTCGGTCGTAATTTTGGTACCTTTTTTCACTCTCTCTCTGTAAATCTCTACCTTCCTGTTTAATTTTTCGCTGATAGACTGAATCTCTATTGATTTCTCTTGCTTGGAAATGCTTCTCTGACTTCAACTTCACTCTGTAGGTTTCTTTTCCCTCTACTGATATTGGGATCTAGTTGTTTATTTTTAAACTTTTTTTCCAGCGAATAATTAGATGAAGGGCTCTTCTTTCAGGCTCCACCACTTAGCAGAAGCAAGATTTGTCTGCATAGGCAGTTTTAGCACATTAGTGTGTTAGTACATTGAAATTACATATATTCTTGCATCACTAGGTAAGTGAACTCTATTGGAGAATTTCCACTCCATTTGGTCCATCGCCGTACTCTATATTGTATTTGCGAGCAAATTCTCAGCTACCGCAATCGTATTAGCCTATATGAATTGAATATCAGTGGATGGTCTGGCCATGGTTTGTGGCAATTGGAGGGGTGGGGGCTCCCCATGTAATTTTGATGATGAGGCCAACTAGCATAGTGAGATAGGATCGTTTGGAACTATGCAAGTTGACTATCAGGTTCAAGTGTTCCATAGTGACAAAGACCAATAGGTTGTGAATAGTTATTTTGGGTTCAAATCTTCCTATTTTGAGTTGCCTCTTTTTTCTTAAAGAAGAAAATTAGGGTGTAGCATGGAAGTAGAATTTGGCTTAGTTTTGCTAGTCGTAGTTCAACTGAAACATTAATGGTTTAATTTCAATTTGCAATGTGATCAGGCAGTGTTAAACTAAAGCTGGCTTCACTGTGATATTGTCTCTAACCATTTTTGTTCAACACGAGTCAATCTGATGTCTGTATGGTTCTGTTCACATGGTGAAAGATAGGAATCAAAATCCATTGTTTCATGTTTAATTTAAGTGTCGAATGTTCAGTTCTTGGTATTTATGGGATGTGAAAGATTGCTCGATGAGATACAGGGAGGTGATCTGCAACTTCTCTTTTTCTTTGTGCTGTTAGGGAAACAGAAAATTCTTACAAGCAAAGAATAGAAGTTGCGATCAGTGATCACACCACACTGACAGAGAGCCCTGCTAATATAAACTTTGAATAGTAAACTCTTGTTACCATGCCATTCTGAGATTTAGAGCTGAACAGTAAATGCTTTGACCTCAAGTTGGTATGTAGCTTGTAAGTGGGTAGTGCTGTTGCTCGTGGATTCCATTACCCCTTAGAGCCAAAATTTTCCTTTATATGGCCAATCCATTCACCCCAATCCTTGGAAGAACCCCTCGTGGTATTAGTGATCCATATGGTTTTTCCATTTTGGTGGACTGAACTTACTAACAATGCATTCCTGGCCTTAAAAAGTGCAAGCCCTTGTAGTTATTATGTTAGCAGATGAAAAGAACCTACTGTTCTGGTTGCTGGCTTCAGACTGAAAATTTTGGGACAATTCTAAATAATATGCTCCCTTATACCTGAATGTTGCAGTGCATTGTCTTGCTCTTGATTATTGAGCTTTATTCAGGATTCTATTCGTGTATGTTCATTTTCCTGCATTAAATTAATATCAAGTATGATTCTAATCTCTGGTTTCTGTTTCAGGTTCTTATGTGACACATGAGACCAACCATTTTGTTTACTTCTACCTGGATCAGAAAGCAATTCTACTTTTCAAATCTGGTTGATGATTGTTCTCCCCTTGAAAAAGATGCCACAAACTACTTTGGCGAGCTTGGCGATAATGATGCTACAACTATTTCTTGTATGTATAATCTAGTCTACCGGTATGTAAATCACCTGATGTTGCATTTTATATATTGTAACTAATATATCAGTGGGGAGTAGATTAAATGGTGAAACGAGAAATTCAATGCGCCATATACACAGTGTCTCGAAAGGTCTTTTTGTCCATATCATTAAAACAAAAGGCCGCAGTACTAGCTTCAAAAAGTAAAAGAAAATGCTGTACCGTTGGCCAAATGGTCAACGTTGCTTGAAATTGTGTCACTACGTCTTGATAGATGAGTATATGGTGGTTTTTAATGGGGTATTTTTGTGGTTCAATTTTCAAATACTAGCTCTGAAATCTGCCTTGGAAGTTGATCAGCTATAGAAGAGTAAATGCACCATTGTTGCAGTACAAGTACAATACAAGATAGGGTGTGGTAAAAGGGGGTGGTGCAGACTGGAACTTCGAAACAAGAAGAGTTTTTGTACTGTTGCTGAATAAAGGGAGGAGTTAAAAGCTCTCTTTTCTGTTGATTTTGCAGCATATTTCTGTTGATTCATTACTCTTGTTTCCTTTTATAATGGTTTGCCTTTTTTACACAGCTTAGCAGCCCTACCCTCAACTTTCTTGGTCTGAGGAGTAACTTTGGGGCCTGCTTGGCTACTTTGTTCTTGAAAATTATGGTCGAGTGTGTTGTAATATCAAGGACCGGGTGCGTATGGAGTCTGAATTTTGATTTATATTTTCAATTTCGCCTAATTTGCTGAATATCAGTTTGACATATTTGTTTTTGAAAAGTAATACTGGATTTTGTTATTCAAATAGTCAATTTTGAGAACTTCTCTCTCTTTTTTATTTTTTGGTAATGTTTTTATTTATTGAATCGGCTTTGAAGTTAAAATTTTAAAATACAAAATTACATTAAAAGAAATAAAAACACTAATATATGCAATATTTCATGTTATATGGTAGAAGCATTCGAGTTTTCTATTTGTCTCTTTTAGTGATTGGTTACAAAGATATCTTAGATAATTCTTCATTTAAATTGTTAAAAAAAAAAAATTCCCTATTTTTTTGGCCATTATGCATCAATTAAAAAAAATCCATATTTCATTTGGTCATTACAAGTTAATTTTTTTTACCATTACACGTTGATTCTTTAAAAAAAAGATTTTCCTTATTTTTTGGTATGTTAATTGTTAAATTATAGTTTTTTTTTTTAAAAAAAAAAAAAAAAAGAAAAAGAAAAATCGCAATATCTCATGTTATATCAGGTTAATATCCTTTTATTTAAAACAAATCAAATTATAAAATCAAAATCTTATCTATAAACGGCTAAATTCAACTTTTCATTTTCATTAGGTATATCTTCCCCCTTCTTTCTTTTTCTCAAGAATTTTGTAAACCCCTTCCCCAATATTTTTTCTTCCATTTTTTGTGTAGAAATTGAAGAAATTTTGTTGTAGCATTTAGGTATATTTATTTATTTATTTTTGAATAAAAGTTAGGATGACTTGTCACTCGAAATCCGGATATTAAACCGAAAACACTAACAAGAATTGTAACAATAAACAAAAACAAGTAATCGAACATAAGAGTTGGTAACCCAGTTTAATGATAAATCACCTATATTTGGAGGGCAGTATGCTCAGAAAAGATAATCCATTAATACTGATGAGTTAAGCAATTTACAATGTATCACTTATCTCATGTAGAACTCAATTCCCAAGTCACCTGCTCCACTTAGATGTGAGACTCTCTCTCAAATGTACTTAGACTCTCTCTAAGCTTCATGATATTAGTGATGAGACTTCTTTCATGATGATATTTTTGCTTCGAGTTAGTGAACTCCCTTCACGAATGAATCTTAGGATCTTCCTAGTATGGAGAATTCCCTCTTCGAAGCTAAGTCTTAGGCTCCCTCTAAGACTAAGAATCCCTTCTCTGGCAACTAAGGCCTTGGCTTCCCCTAAGTCGTGATAATCTTCAACGTGTTGCAATCAACGAATGAAGAACTTGCACAACGGGATAATAAACAACGAGCAAGTACTAATGTGGAACAGTTCAGAGAGGTACAAAAATCGTCTTGCTCTCAAAAATACAATTCGGCTTCTTCCAAACGGCTCTCAATAAATCACACCTTTTACAAACGAATTTAGAAAAGGAAATAACTCTCAAATAGGAGAAGACAATTCACTCCTCATTAAAGGAAAATATTAGACAAAATCAATTTACCAAATTTTTCCAGATAAGGAAAAAAATATTATGCAGGAAAATATTATGATCTCAAAACCCGATGTCAAGGAATTTTATGAGACATCTACAGAAACCAAGACCTTAGAAAAATATAAAGCCAATCAAATGAAATCTCCAACAAACTTCCCATTTGCTTATATTTTTAAGGCAGGACCAAAAATAACTATAAAATAACATGTCTGAATGTCAAGAATAAAGTGTTAACAAAAATAGTAACAACAATAAGTCTAGAGCAGAACAGTCAAAATCAACAAAGTCTTTAACAACATATGTACAAAAAAACAAAAGAACATAAACACAACAACAAAACAAATGATCAAACCACCAATAAAAACCACCAACATCAGCAACCGCCAGACAAGATAAGGTTACAACACTCCCCTTTCTGGCTTAAAAATTAAGGTTGAACATGAGAAGAAGAGGCCACAACAGAATGTGCCAATATTGCACGTATTGTCTTTAACAATCCAGCCACAACTTCTCTTCGTTCCTGAAGTTTTAGTAATTCATCATCAATATTTTTTAGTTCAGTAGACAGATGTTATAGACACGATTGCCAAAAGGAGATTCTATGAACCTCTGATTTAAACCATCAACATAGGAGTAGCAAAATCAGACATGTGAAAATTTTGGATAAGCTTCAAGTGAATTAAAATAAGTGTTAGAGCAAGGCCAATAGCCTTGTCAGGGCCAACAAGATTTGATTTCTAAGCCAACAAAACACCACATATCAAACGAGAGTAGCAAATGAGCAACATTAAAGCTTGTGACCCAATGTATCGTTTAATCTAATTAATTGCAAAGGTTCCAAAATCATACTGAATACTAGTGCCAATTTGGAATAACAAAGTAGCAAGAGAAACTGGCAACCCAGACTTGTGAAAAAAGGGACACCAGTTGAAAATCCCCACTTTATGAAGAGCAGCATATTAGGAACTCAAAATCGCAGTAGATAACTGTCCTTTCTTAGGCCAGGATGTCCTTGCACTTCCAGTCAACTCAAAGACAAACTCTCTTCAGGAAGACTGTTTCTCAGGAACACCAATAGACATTGTTTGATTGAGATACTTATTAATCAGATCATCATTGAAAACAAATGGATGATGACGCACATGAACTTTTTGAAAATTTGGACTGCTTAAATTGTCAAAATCTGGAGGAAGATTGACAATAAATTCTCGAACAAGTTAGGGATAGAAAGGACCCAAATTTAACACAATTCTATCTAATTCAGCTTGTAAGATTAGATTGACAAGATCAAAACATTTCTGAGTTCGATCAGACATCTCTTTTTCATCAACAATCTTCCTTTGAATCATATATTTCCACAGGTTGGCTTCCAACTCAGTATGAAAGGACACATTGTTTAGAAGAACAGATGACACATTCAAGGAAGCAGGTCTGGAGGTAGCAGCTTTCTTCCCTCCAGTTCTTATAGAAGCACAGCCAGCTCATCTATGAGAAGAATCCTTCAAGATACTGTCTTTAGTAGAATCAGAAATATCCTCAGACTCCCCTTAATCAAATTCAGACTCCGATGTTTTAGAGGATGCATCACCACCACCTTTAACATTTTTCAATCTTTTTGCTAGTAAGTCTTGACAGAGATACATTATCATCTGAATCAAAATCCTCAACATCCTGTCGAACATCTTCCTTCGCAGCACTAGTTTCATGAGACATACGATCATCTGTTGAGCCAACACCAACTATTACAGCTTCACTAGTGTGAGGAACTATTGGAACATTTTCGCTTCCAACATTCTCACCACCCTAATCAGCCAAAGAACTGTCTCAGGAGAAACACTGAAATCCCTTCATCAAGGTTTTCAACAATTCTATTCACATTATCTGTTAAAATCTCAGGCTCATTGCAAACGGGTAAAGAAGAAACAGAGACCAGCGTTTCATAAACAACTTTGTCAACAAAATCATTTATTGCATTAACATTAGAATCAAACAGTAATACATTTTCCGTCTCTAACACGACAGAACCAACATTTTCCTCAGCAACCAAACCAGAGTCAGAAATAATAGAAGTTAAATTATCGAAACTAGAAATAGGTTTCTTATCATCTGTAACCTTACCCTCAGAAACCCTATCTTTAATTTGTTCAGGGACAAACTCACTAGAGACAACCCTGGGGTTTCTAGGAAAAATGATAAACTCATGCATGCTTTTAGGAGAACCTTCAGAAGAGGACTTGTCTTTTTTCAGGATAAATGTCAACACCCTCACCAACCAAATCATTCAAAGTGAGAGACGAAGAACTTACTTTTTCTTTTCCCTTTGTGTTGCTCGGTTAAGCAGTACCAGAATGTCTGCATTTAGCCGTCGGAGGAGGGATACCAACTTCTTTTTTTGCAGAAGACATCCCATGAACACGAACGTCATACTTGTTCGTGGAAACCAGAGGAAGTTCCTCTTCAACAACCTCTTTCCATTTTGCTTTCTCCTTGTAATGCACCATATTTTCATCGGAAGTGTGTGTGCCTGTTCTAGTACTGGGCATTAAAGAATCAAATATATTGAACTCAAGTAAATAACCCCTCGGGGACGGTTGAATATAGAAGACAGACACAAATTTAAAAGAAGAACTATCACTTTCAATTAGTGAAAACTTCAAATTTGAAAGATAATTTGAAATCAAGCAACATTTGAATTTCTTTAACCCAATACCAACCGTAATTAATATGATTTGATCATCAATTAATTGCTTCGACTTCCACGCTTGACATGCCATGAAATTTTGAAAATCAGCCCAAAATAGTAATTGCTAATCCTTCAAAATGCACAAACCTAAGGAAACTCTCAGGGCCTCAAACCTATCAGCGTCAAGAACCTTGGTGAAGATGTCAGCTAATTGGTATTTCGTGTTAACATGCTCTAACAAGATCTGCTTACTCTCTGCAAAATCACGAATGAAGTAATGTCTGATGTCTATGCGTTTAGTCCGACTGTGTTGAAAAGGATTCTATTGCACTTAAGTTGTCACAACAAAGAGTCGTGACATCTTGTAAGACATCATACTCTTATAACATATGTTTCATCTAAATCAATTGTGTACAGCTACTTCCTGCAGTAATACATTCAACTTTAGTTGTAGATAAGGAGACACAATTTTATTTCTTGCTAAACCAAGAAACTAGATTATTCCCAAGAAAGAAACACCCTTCGGAAGTACTCATTTTGTCCTATGAACTTCCAACCTAATCAACATCGCAATAGCCAACCAAAGAACTACTAGTGTCAAGTGTGTTGGGGTTGATGCCCTAAATCTCATAGGGTCCTGTAGTTTGTAAACACCTGTATGAACAAACGCTTGTGATGTAATAATATGAGATATTTTCTTCACTGTTGTCTATGAAATATGAGATAGTTTAGTTGCATTAACCACAAACAAATAAACTAAGATCCCTAGTTATTTTTGTAACTTAAACACGTATGTGGAGACATACAAGTGGATCATGCCTTAAGTGATAACCTAAATGGTGTGTAGTATATAGATATAGAAGGGAAACCTTATCCTGGTGACACTAGGGATACGACTCTCTTTATAGATGTTACAAGTATTGTAAAGTGCTACAGATGGTCTGATCCTGATCATTCATGTGGAGACATGCGAGCGGGGGTATCCTATACAAAGGAGTTTGTATAAGACCAAACCACAAAATATTTAGTCTCGTTATATAACACCGTTCATGACAGAGACTTTCATTTCACTAGAATGACCATAGGTAACATGACCTTAATCCTGAGTGAGTTGGGAACTTTTGTCTATGAGAGCGGTCCTTTGATTTGCATGAGTGCGAGTGGCCAGATTGCCGACTCAAACCTACCACTTTGGAGATTCTTCTGATTGGGGAGCTGGGAACTCCGCTACAGAAGATGGAATTCACTTCTTCCCCGAACCGTACAAATGGGAGGCTAATTTTAGTATTTAATAACTGAAGGATAAAATGAAAAGAGTTTTCATTTGGCTAATCGATCGCTTCATAATTAGATTCACTAATCGCATGCTCACGAGAGACTAAATGATAGAGCGAGATTTACTAAACAATCGTGTAAATGATTGAGCGAGAGACTAAGCGATCAGCTAGATGATTCTCACGAGAGTTAAATTTACTAAATGATCGTGTAAACGATTGAGCGAGAGACTAAGTGATCGGCTAGGCGATTCTCACGAGAGCGAGATTTACTAAACGATTAAGTACTCTTAATCTATGCGATAGATAGAACCTTTCTCCCACTTACTTGATCGTGTAGTTTGATCGTTTTTTTCCTCCTTCCCTGTACCAAATTCACATAGAGCCCACACCTCCTGGATTCTCACTCCGAGAATACCAAGGTTGCCGAGTGGTATTGTTGAGGGGTTACTGCTCGTGGATCAAACAGTTCGTGATTGCTAGACGATTGGTTGAACAATTGCTCACAAGAGCGAGATATTGCTAGACAAGTGCTCAGAGAGCGAGGTATTATTGGTCGATTGCTCACGAGAGTGAGAGATTTACAGAAGAAGAGTTCTTCAAAGTTATGTCTCTCATTCCTTTTGTATTTGATTAAGAAAGCATGTTGTAATTATGTTTGAGATGCATAACTGTTCTTGTATGTTTGTGATTCCAGGTCTTGAATAATTGGGGTCCTGCCTTCTCATAATAGAGAGGGACATGATTCATAAGTAGTATTATGAATAAATTGTTCATTAGAGGGTCAATGAGAATCTGAGGAACAAGATGTATTTACAGAGGTAAAATGGTAATTTTGACCCAGTTGTAATTATAAACGACCTGTGAAGGAGAGACTTATTGATTATGGTTTACATGGATAGAAATATATTTACAGTGAGGAGAGTGCAACTATCAAGCTATAATAATGTGCCTTGATAGTTAAGAATAGTAATTAATTCGATTAAAGAGTTTAACGAATTAATTATAAATCGTTGGAGCTCTTGATCTGTAGGTTCATTAGGCCCCTCAACTAGCTCTTAAATTGGAATAACAAATTGAGCATTGATATATGAAATTAGATTATGAATTTGAAATGTTCAAATTCGATTTTAGGGTCTTCAATTAATTGTATATGATACAATTAAAAATGTTTAATTTAATTGAAATTGAACGAAATTAGAAAATCAATTAAATTATGATTTAAATATGAAATTGATTTATATTGGTGACATTGATGTTTTATTAATTTAATATTAAGATATTAAATTAATATTCTTTTAATTAAAAAGTTTAATTAAAAAATTAAAAAATTAAAAAATTAAAAATAGTTTTATTTAAATTAATTATTTTTTGAATTAATTATATAAAACTAATTTAAAAGTAAAATGAAATGATCATGTTAGTGGTTTTTTCCAAATTTTAGGAAAAATACACTAACTTCATTTTAATGGTTTTTCACCAAAATCCAATTGAATCTTGCAATTTCTATAAATGCACACCAATGAATCGGTTTATAATAATTTATTATTTTCACGTGCTTTTGTTTTATCTTTTCAAATGTGTTGTAAATATACAACAATTCATCTTTATATAATTTTGAAATAAATATAATAGAAACGGGTTGTTATTTCTAATAAAACTAATGAGCTTTTATTTATAGTTTTCTTATTATAAATACACATATATTTGTTTGATTGTTTGTTCTCTTACTATCAAATATTTGAATTAAGAGATCAAAAAAATCAAGTTGAGAACTTAAAAAAAAAAAATAGTTTAAAAATATATATTAATTCAAATTTGTTTTGTGTAATATGATTTTTTTTAATATAAAGAAAGAATGAGTATTAAGTAGAAGCCTTTAACTACTTATACATATACATTTCATTCCAACGTTATGAAACATGTGCAACGTACGTAGTTTCGATTAGTTAAATTAAAATATGTATATTATATTATATTATACAAAATTAATTCATAAATTAATTAATAATAATTTATATATATATAAATTTCTTCACCTATCTTTATACGATTCAAGTAGCTCTCCAATGAAAAATGTCATATGTTAATTTTTTAACCAAATAATTTTTTTATATACAAGAATGAAGAACAAAGAAGACTGGAGCTAATCATTGCTTTGTGAAGTAAATGACTTGATCTCCAACCATATTTATTATTTGTTATGATTAAGCTGTCCATTTTATCAAATTCCTTCAATGGAAAAACATCTTTTCACTAAAACAAAATTGTCTTTTCAATCGGTTGAACATTTACACTAAGCTCCTCAACTTTCAATTTTACATATAATATGTGGATGTACTTTTAATTTTATATCTAAAAATCTTTGAACTATTCATCGTTTTTTTTTAATTCACAAATCTAGTACCCATTAGAATGAAAATTTAATGTACTATTCTACAAAAAAAAAACTCAATCTTTATATCTAATAGATTCATTATTTTTTTTTTTTTTAAAGAATGTTGTATCTCAATACCTTCGAGAAAAAAAAAAAGGTCAATTGTGTGGGTCAAGTTGGTTGTCTTTCCCAAATCGTTAGAGTAACTTTGTTGTCAGACTAAACTCGTGAGATTGGACTCTAATCCATAACCCTAAATATTAGTTTTCTCTATGGATTGGCCAACCTTATGAGTCATACATTTAGTTGGCCATGAAGGTGAACCCTTAGGGCCATATACATAAGGGTGAACCCTCTTCTATAATTCTATCTTTTTTAATGACGGTTTCTCAAAGTCATGTTCTTTTCGGCCTCTATTATATAATTGGACTCTTTTTTCGAGTTTCAACTCAATAAAAATGAGAGAATATATAAGTTTGACATATCAATCAATGAACGATTGAAATAAATATATAAGTTTGACTTAAAACACATAATTCCTTTTAAAAGGAGATACTTTAATTACATCGAAAAGAACAAGTATCTCTCTAAGAAGAAACTAAAGAAAAAATAACTTTAGATAAATAATTATTCCAAGCTCTAACGTATTAAATTCTTACTTTCACTCTCAAATTCGAAACATTACTGTTAACCCGTATTACACTAGACGTCACCTATTTTGGCAGTATGCGATTCATTTAACCAACAAATACATGTACTTTACAATATATATTTTTTTTAATAGAAAGTGTATTATAATCTCACTATTTTTGTCGTTACTCCCAAGTTTAGAATCAAATCTCCAAATTGATCATACAAATTTGAGAAAAGTATTTTTTTTCTTAGATTTTGGATAATTTTCATTTGATTGTTTAGGTGTTAACATTTAGTTAAATTTTAAATTTGATATTAATTTAATTTTTAAATTTCAAAATGTTACGATTTTACTTTTAAAATTTGAATTTTATTTCAATTTGATCCATAAATATTAAGACAATGCAACTATGTCAAATAAATATATATATATAAGTAAATAAATAAAATTAGCACATTTTTTTCGCACTAGAGATATTATAAATCTCTCCACTAATTTTATATAATCAAAATAAACAAATAAAATTAGCACATTTTTTTCCCACGGGAGAGATTATAAATCTCTATTCAATAGCATATCATCGTTCGAAAATAATGGCTACAAATATTTATGTGTGAATGTTTTAAATGTTTCAAAAACATATTAAATATTTTAGGAAATTTAAAATTTTAAAAATAAAATAAAATAAAATAAAACCATTTCTCCATAAGCAAAAGAACATGGTTTCAGAATTATTTACCTTGTATCGAAATTGAAACCATTTAATGAATTGAATTCGCTTAAATGAACTAAATCATCATAAAATTAAATCTTTGTATTAATAAGGATCAACAAAGAAAATAATAATAGAGACATTTAGTATAATTCATAAAAATAAAAATAATAAAAAAAGGTGACATTTAGTACAAAAGATTATAGGTTAAAAAACTATTTTTGATTACTATATTTAGTTTCCATTATATTTTAGTTCCTATAGTCCATAAAATGGTTAAATTATAAACAAATTCAAAAAAAAAAAAAAAAAAAAAAACTATGCGTATAAATTGTCCGACTTTAAAAATCAACCACATAAACTTTCATTTGAAAGTATTCGAAGTTAAAAGGAAACAATTTTTTTTAAAGCAAAATGATATTTTAAGCAAGAGTATAATAAGATATTTTCATAAGATTCAGCTCATATTTGTTTGGGAGTAGAGGATTTAGACACATTAATATGGATTTAACTTCTAGTTTGTTGCTTGGGAAGCATAACAAAGCTCATTTTCCAAAAACAAACATAACACCCATCTCTTTTCCACACATAAAAAGAAAAAAAAAAAAAAAACAATCATCAATAATATCCACCTTTTATCTCAATATCTATGGAAGTCTTTTTGCCAATTTGATCTTAAATACACTCCATTCTTTTTCTTCCCTTGGTTTCATATTCAGAGATCAAAACCCACCGAACCAAAAAAAAAAAAAAAAAAAAAAAAAGAAAAGTACAAAAGCGATTCATGATTTGATGACGGTCAGTAGGCAATACCTGGGGAGTGGTTTTTGGTGGGTTTAGGGAGGCGAGAAGGGGGAGGGGAGGGAGAAGGAGCGGTGGTTTGTTGTGGGTTAATGGCGGCGGCGAAAGAGCAGTTTCCGGCGTCCACCATTGTTTCTTCTTCGTCCATGAAAATCTGCCGGCATCTGCACTCTTCGCTGCAGAAACCCTTGTCGCCTCTGTATTTTTGTATATATAAATAAATAATTTTTTATGTCCTAATTTAAAAAAAAAAAAAGAAGAAGAAGAAGAAATATATTTAAAAAATGAATAATAAAAAAAAGGTTAACTACTTACTCGTACATATAGATGTCTTTTCCGGGGAGAAGCTTCTGGGCGCACAGAAAGCATCGGTCCAGAAATGTTGGAGTTTTAGAAGAAGAAGCAGAGTGGTGGCGGCGGCGACGGTGGTGGTTGTTGTTAATCATCATAAGGGTAGTTTTGTCAATGACCTGACGAGTTGACTCAGTGACGATGTCGAGTTTCCGAGTTTCTAAAATTATACTGAGTCCTACCATGTCTCATCTTTTTTTTCTTTTTGCCCTTTAAGACAGAAGACGGTGGGCAGCGGGAGCGGAGGAGGGATTTCTTTTTTATTTATTTTGTAGTTGATGTTGTGGTGGAACGGGAGGATTTAAAAGAAAATTAATTTATTTTTTTAAAGAAAAAAAAAAAAGAAAAAAAGAAAGAATGGGAGGGTCAGGTGAGGGTGGGGCCAGTACAGCTATGTAAGTTGTAAGAAGGACGATTTGACTGCTTCTCCTCTCTTACTGCCACGTTTTCTTTTCTTTTCTTTTCTTTTCTTTTCTTTTTTACTCTTGTCGTTTTCTCATTTTCTCTCTCCTTTTATTTTTTTTTAATTACTTTTTTAAATTTCCAATTTCGTTACTATGTATGTTCTCGTTCTCTTAAAATAAAGACTAGTTACAATGAAGCTTCAACTAATTAACTCACTCACATTTTCGTTGGAGAGTTGTAAGTTGAAACGACGATCATTTTTTTTTTTTTGTTTTTTAAGAGTTATTGTAATTAAAGTGTGGGATAGGAGAATCGAATCTCAAACCACGAGATTGATAATATGAACAACGTCTTGTTAGCTAGAAGTTTACAACTTTATGTCTACTGTGTAGAGATAATTAGATTGTGGTAGGGTTTGGAGCATCATTTGCACACTTAAGGCCGTAATTAAGCAAGAGTGGGCTACTTAGAAAACGTGAGATGGGAGTCGGTATTTCATTGGACATGCATATTTTGTATTTTGTATTTTTTTTTCTTTAAGATATGATATCGATCCTTGAGGAGATAGAATCCAATTTGCACAGTGGGATGGAAACACAAGTCGTGTTAATTCGTTTTAGCTACCTTGGAATCTTCTTCATCTTCATAATAATAGGACAATATATACTTGTGCGTATAACTCAAATATATGACAACAATTATTACTGATTATTTAAGTCTCGTTTGATAATTAGTTTGTTTTTTAAAATTAAGTTTATCGATTCTACTTCTACCTCCAAATTTCTTTATTTCTTATCTATTTTTTACCAACTGTTTAAAAACTCAAACCAAATTTTAAAACAAAAAAATAGCTTTCAAAAAGTTGTTTTTCTTTTAGAAATTTGATTAAGAATTTAATTATTGTACTTGAGAAAAATGTAAATTGTTGTAAAAAAATATTGATAAAATAAGCTTAATTTTTTTTTTTTTTTTTTTAACTAAGTTTTTAAACAACATTTCACCTCTAAACTTCTTGGTTTATTATCTATTATATACTGCATCATTTTGAAAACATTAGAAAACAAAAAAGAGAGTAATTTTTAGAAATTTATTTTTCAGATTTTGAAATTTGGCTAGCTAAGAATTCAATTATTTTACTTAGAAAAAAGACATAAATCATAATAAAAAAAAATTGAAATAAAAAAATCTTAATTTTCAAAACCAAGAACATAAACTCAAATAGTTACCAAGTTATTATATGGACCTTCTATTTCACTCAATATTTGTTGGAGTGAGATGGAATTATGATGTTTGAGATGGTAATTGCTACGTTATTCGTAGAATGTTTAAATCGATTTTATAAGCGTAGGTTAAGCCTAAAACTACCTTTCATAAAATGGTTTTTAAAATGGATTTCTTTTCCAACTATGAATTACCTCTAAAATAAAAATTTTAAAATAACCTTTAATACTATATTAAATCTCCATTGACATGCAGATATTTTTATATTTTCATAAATTCAATTTCAATAGGCGCAATAAATCATTATTTTCATTATATTATAAGAACGATACTCTATGTAGTATATATAAAATAAAGCAACAAAATATCATTAATATAAAATAATAATATAAAAGTGAAATAATTTATTTTATAAATTTAAATACATTTTTTTAATTTTTTTTCGATTTCATAATTTCCAAAATTTAGGAAAGTATCTTTTTGAGTATAATTCTATTTGGTTTCTAGGTTTCAAAATGTCACACATTTAGTTTTAAGTTTTGACTTTAATTTTAATTTACTCCATAACTTTCAAAATGTTACAATTTTACCCTTGAGATTTGAGTTTGTTTCAAT
The DNA here is from genome assembly GCF_027475165.1 of Benincasa hispida. Classification (NCBI taxonomy): domain Eukaryota; kingdom Viridiplantae; phylum Streptophyta; class Magnoliopsida; order Cucurbitales; family Cucurbitaceae; genus Benincasa; species Benincasa hispida. Next base: position 21,974,724 of record NC_143478.1, read on the forward strand.
TTGGTTCTAATTTTCAAGATTTTACAGTTTTAATCTTAATTTTTTCTATTAAATATTCATTTTTAACCATTGACGTCAATATTTTTTAATTAATTTAAAATAATTATGAAACAAAAATAATTTAATCTTAAAAGTGATGAAAAATAATAAAACTTGATTAATTATAATTATTTTAATTATTTTAAATTTATTAAGGTACATTTACAATAAAGACCAAAAATGGGAATTGAAGTGAAAAATCAAGGTTAAAAGCATATATCTTGAAATGTAATGACCAAATTAAAACAAAACTCAAATGCTAAGAGTAAAATTGCAATATTTTGAAACCTAAGGACTAAATCGAAACTAAACTCAAAGGTAAGGATTAAACATGTAACATTTTGAAACTCAATGACCAAATAGAAACTAGATACCACAATCGTTAAGAACCAAAAAGATATTTTTTTTAATAAAATTAAGATCTAACATTTCTATCGACATTAACCTTTCAAATCTTGCCTCTAATCTTGATTCACAATATTTATAGATACTTTTAAGAAGTTGTTTATAAATTGTTCTTAAATACCCTTGAAAAGAAATGCATTTAGGGTTGGGGGGAAGCAAAAGGTGGAAGAACAGGTGGATAAGCTTAAGATGACCAAAGTGATGGCAACCTTTATCTCTTTGTTTGTCCTTTATTTTTTCTTACCTAAAAAAACAAATAATATATGCATTCACAAACCAAGTCATGAGATGTCACTTTAATCCCCTCCCAAACATATATACTATGTTCATTATTATTATTGTTATTATTATTATTTTCCCATCCTTTCTCTGTCTTAGATATGGACAAAATTAATGTAACATATAAATTATATTCCAAGTTACTTTCATCTTCCAATCAAAATTCAACACATAAAACCAAACACTTTGAATTCACTCATGAAAATTAATTCCGTGTAGAAAATTAAAGAGAGTTACGATTAGAGATAGAGTTTCAAAAGTGTTTGTTCGGAGTGATATTATTAATTATTGCATGATTTCACACGCAATCATCAACCCATCTAATTCAATATTATTACTCATCATCATTTTTCTTTTCCATAATTTTCTTTTTAAATAAGTACTAAACTTGATGTTTAAACCGTTAAATTACTCTAAACATGTTGAATCTGAAACCTTTTTTTTTTGGTTGATGATATCTTATTTGAATGATTTAGGTTTATGAATTTATAAGATGAGTATTAATGAAGTGAAAATTGAAAACCATTGATATAAAATTTTGGTGTATGAACTCTAACATTTATATCTATTTGATTTTTGAACGTTTGAAAATTGAAAGTTTAATTCAAAGTTATTTTATTTAATTTGTTAAAACGTTGTGTTTATCAATTTATTAAGTTTAAAATTGAAAGCTAATATTAAGATTTTATTTTTTATTATTAAACATCTTTTGAAAATTCAAACATTAAGTAGACAAACGCTTCAAAATTGAAGAACTAAACTCGTAAGCTAAAAAGAACAAAATGGAATATGTTTTAATTATACTCATTGAAACCACCATTGTCCACTCTTCTTAGGTAGGAGAATAAGGTAAGATTATATACATATATATCACTTGATACCAGTTGAGTGTACATATTTAGTTTATCTTTTTATATCCAACCATCAACTTTAAAATGATAATTATTACTTCCACAATAAATGATATGCTCTCACCGATTAAAACATTGACACTAAGTTGGAGTTTGTTTATATGTTATTCGTTTTATTAGTTTATTTTTATTATATATGATAATTATGTAATTTAATAGATTTTATTCTATTGAATAAAAATTATTGGATAGTTTTTCAGTTCATCACAAATTAAGAGAGAGAATTCAAAATCTCTAACTTTTTGATTGAATGTATTATATATATATGTTAAGCATATATCTTAATCATTTGAACTATTCTCAAATTAGTGAACGATTCATCGACTCTATTATTACCTTATTCAAAATATGACTTTTTTACTCTAAAAAAAATGGCTATTTTATATATTATACTTATAAAATAAATTTTGTCATTTATTTGAAAAAATATCTTATTTTTTAAAAAAAGTTGCAGTATTTATTTTTCATAACCTTTTCTAAACGTCGTTTCAAAGCTACGATATAAGTTGAGGATTCAAATTTATGCTTTAAGGACATTGCCGTACCGTTCTACATCTCAATTTCGCGTTTTTTTCTTTAATGATTAACCTTTAAAATATCAATAAACCGAAACCATCAAACACATTGAATGTTGGAATAGGACAATTGAACAAAACGATTGTTTTGTATTCATTATTTATTTTAAAATTTGAGAGATGTTTGGAGCCTTCCCTTAAATTATTTTTTAATTTCCATTTGAATTTCAATCTAGTATCTCCTAAATTTTGTATTTTTCAAAAAAAATCATGTCTTTACTAGAGGTTTAAAATATAGTTTTAGTGTCGTATTTTTCCTTTGGATGATATGAATTAGGAAGAAATGTAATCAAAACTTACCTTTTGGAATGCTAATATTAACGATAAGAGTCCATTTGGATAAAAATATTTTTCAAAACATTCATTTTTATTTGTAAAAAGAACTTAAAATATACTTGTCAAACATTCTTATTTTTTTCAAAATGACTTATTTTAAATTTTTACTTTTATATCTAATAGATTCATATCTTCCATAATATTCTATGGAGTTTTTAAATCTTAGATATTGAAATTGAAAAAGGTCAGTCATATTATAGTACATGAAATTGAAAAGTCGTAGTCATATTAAACACAAAATTGTTATAAAGTTTGAAGATTTACTTGTCAGGATAAAGTAACACTTAGTCATTTATTTATTTGAGCTCATTTAAGAAAATGGTTAACAAACCATGATAATATTGTCACGTATTGTTAGATTTAATAATCAAATATTAAATACTGTAATAATGAAACTTTCAAAACCCTAAAAGCCAAACTGAAACCAAAGTAGCCTCCATGTGAGCTAGATGGTGATAAAATAGTATATAATATAATAGTTTCTATCTTATAAAAATTAAAAGAAAAAAACTATTTCTTGGAGAATAGTATATTTTTTTTTCTTTCTTTTAATTCAATAATAATTATATACGAGGGTGAAATTTTGAAATGAAACATTTCCATTTAAAATAAATAAATAAATTATTCATTAATTCCAGCATCACTCTGGTCCGTTGCCATTCCTATCATGTACATCACTCTCATTAAAATTGATTTATATACGTCTACGCTTCACAAATTTATAAGAATAAATATCGTTTTATCTGTGATTTTTTTTTTTAAAAAAGGACAAAAATAAATTGGATAAAGCAAAAAATGAATGAAATGAAGCTGAAGGTTCTGATAGAATGGCGGTGAAACGTCATCGGCGAACGACGGCGGCGGCGCTATTAGTTATAGACTCGTATTATACTCGTCTCTAGACCCATAATTTTGGAAAACCTAATTAATTTCATAAATATTGGTGGGCACCTCCTGCAAAGGCGGCGGCACCGGAGACAGGTGGCGCTAGGTTTCCGCCGAACTTCAGGTTTTCACTTTTCACTCCGCCATAATTCAATGATTTCGTGCTATACTTCTTTATATTATAATTAAATTCAACCTCATTCTTCTAACTTAAAGGTTTTGAACACTTGATGATTTAAGATAGTATCAGAGTCCATAAAATCCAAAAAAGTATTTGTCTAATATAAAAAATGTGATCCGATCTATAATGACGAACTCAAAAGAGGCATGATCTTAAAAGACATGTTAAGAATCTCACGTTGAAAAAATTAAAGTACCTTACATTTCTTATAAGATATATGATCTATTTCTTTTATTGTCGATTGATTTTGAGATAACTTAATACTATCAAATATGGTAAAAAAAATGTAATATACCCAAGCTTGATATTCCAACTTAGAGATTAGAGAAATTTGATCCCTTCATTCCTACAATTGTGCCAAAAAAAAAAATCCCAACATACACGTTCAATTTTGAGTTATTTTGATTAAGTTACAATTGGGTAAAATTGAAAGTTTAGACTAAAACTAATGTATTACTTTAAGTTTAATGTAAAGTTAGAATTTTTATAAGGGGTAAGTGTAGATTTATTATTTTTTTTAAAAAAAAAATTTTGAACACTTCAAAATTAATAATACAAATACTATTTCGACTCTTTCTTATAATAATTATAGGTACTCTAGGTATACTTTTTACATTTAAATTCTTAAATGGACCATTTTTTAACTAATTTTTACAATAACTTAACTTTGATTTGCCCTTTCAAATAGTTTTTAAAAATAAATGTTATTTTAGTTGTAATCCACAAATTTTTATGTTACTTTCTTTTTTCTTTTTTATTTTTTCATAAATATAAACTGTCAAGTACGATTTGAGCAGCTAAAACAAATATAATTTGTTTGACATATGGATATGTTAACAAATAAAAAAACTTAGAATTCTCTTAACTCTTCATTGTACTTCGATAGGATTTGAACATATTTTGATAGTAATGGACATTTTTTTTTTCTAGGAATAGAAATATAAGAAGGTACATATCGCATAATGAGTCATGGATTCATAATTTGTTTTTGTAAATTATAATCTTGGAGATATATTTTCTCGTTAGCACTATTAAAAATGCAGATATTAAATGATTATATAAGTACATAAGCATCTCTAATCATATACCACACTACCACAATTTATTGATTTACCCCACTTTTTAATATAAATGAAAAATTTGCATGCGGGTCTTAGGCACTCTTCTGGTACAAATACATCATTGAAGTTGACCTGTGAGAGAGTATTCACACGATATGGTGTCGAGTCGAGTACACTCTATCCCCTAAATATTAAAGTATTGATATGATTTATCTTTATCCATCAACTTAAGTTTTTTTACTCTATCGATAATTTAACATAGTATCAGAGTTAAAGATCAAGTGTTCAAATTCATGCCATATTATTTCTTCCTTAATTATAATATCAGAACAAGAGGTCTAATAGAGCTTTTTTTTTCCTATAAATTTTGAATCTTATTTAGAATAACCTCGAAGAGATATAATATTAGAAGTTAGAACTAAATTTACATTTTATCATATTTGTCAATTCACCCTTTTGATGAGAATATAATTTAATTTTCACTTTAATTTGACTTGCTTAGTGATTAATCATTATTATATTTCATGATGGGCATTTTTGAGTTCCAGAGTGCCAACCTCTTGCAACCATTATTACTTCAAATATCATTACACATTTGATAATATTCACTTAAAATTTTCGTTCACCTAATCTTAAACTAGTTTAAGATCGATCATTAATTTTTGTTTAGAACTTCTTTCATTATTGCTCGCGATGATTGCGATCATGTAATTATTAAAGATTTATAAACAAAATAGTTAGTTTCATTATGAATTATTATATTGCTTTTAATTTTGCATGCATATGCGCCTTTAATCTTGATCCTTCAAATATTAACCTAAATATACATACATTAGGATAATAATTTATACATCATAATTAATCTAAAATATAGTTTCATCGTAATTAACACATTTTTTTTTTTAGAAAATTAGACTCCTCCTAACCTTATGGTGCCACATACCCCTCTTTTTTTTTTCTTTTTTAAAAAAAAAAAATTGAAATTTTAGTCTTTCATCTTCCTTTTTTTTTTAAAAAAAAAAAGAAAAAAGTTTTCTTGCTCCCAATCTCAAGTTCCATTCCCATGGCTGCTCTTCTTCTTCACCATCAAATTTGTTTATTTTTCTCTTTGTTCCTACATTTCCTTTTCTGCTTTTATTTTCTGTCTTCCTTTTGTTTTGTTTTTTTCCCCCTTTTTAGGTCTTAATCCCAAGCTCCACTCCCATGGTTCCCTCTTTTTTTCATCATAAATTTGCAAATTGAAAAAAAAAAGACTCTTACTGGAGACTGATGAAAAATATTAGATTTAATTGGATTTGGTCTTGTTTTATGGAAGTTGTTCAGAATTTTGCCAAAAAAAAAAATATATATATATATGATTTGGAAGAAAATGGCGGAATAACACTTTAGCCCAATAAAAAATTCAAAATTTGATGGTGGATGAAAAACTCTCGAGAGAGTTGAGAGAAATTTAGAGAGAATATGGTGGGGATTTTTGCATTAGGATTTCCAACCATTTTACAATAGTAAAAATAACAAATTTAAATGCAACAAATCTAGAAGCCTATTGAGATTTTACATAATATAAACATAACCTAAACTAAATTAACATAATAGAAAATGCTATTAAATGAAAAAATGAAAAAGAAAGGGACGAACAAATACCTCTTGAAAATTTTAAAATTTAATGATAGAGAAGAAGAGAGGATACAGTGGAGAATAAAGAATCAAAGAGAAAGAAAGGGATGAACTAATGATTAAAAAAATGAACGAGTGCTAAAGAAAAAAGAAAAAAATGGAGCTTGAAATTTGGAGGAAAAAAGAAACCAAGAAAAACCGGAGATAGAACGAAGAAAGAAAAACAAATATATCAGGGATGTTTAAATGACCCGACAATTGGAATAATTTGAACTATCCAATCATAAATATAAGGATTGAGTTGAGCTAGTTTTGTTATTGGATTAGATTGGTTTACACTTTTCTATTTTTGTTGTGTTAGGTTGTGTCATGGGTTGGCTAAAAGAAATTAGGTTGACCAAATCCAATCCGAATTTTATTTGTTTATTTGTTTAAAATGGGATTAATTTTGTGAATTTTTAATATTTTCATTTAAAATTGTTATGATAGTTGTCTTTGTTTAAAATTTGTAATAAATATCATAATATTTGGTATTTAACCTTTGAATTTTATGAAGATTTGGTTATTAATCATATGTTCTAGATAAATTTATATATTTTTAATTAAAAAAGAAAAAAAAATTATAATCCGAGAATCTAACCCAACCCAAATTTTAAGAATTGGATTGGATTGGGTTGAAAACTTTATTTGTGTTTTTTGAATTGTCAATCCAACCATCTAAAAATATCCAACTCAATCAAACCTAATCCATGTACATTGTAGAAGTGAAATGCCTCAATTTAAGACTTTTTTTAGAGTGACATGTGGTACTATTATAGACAAATATTTATTGTTGAAATCTTTATACTCATAATTTTGGTACTAAAAAATCATGGACAGATCTTTGTTGTTCAAATCTTTATATACATAATTTTGGTACTAAAAAATCACGGACAAATCTTCATCTATCTTTTGGGTTTAAATTAAAATAGGTTTATTATCGTGGTTGTTGTTTTTATTATTATGGTAGTGATTACTATTATCATTATTGTCGACAAATCAATATTAACTTCAAGAATAATGTAGTTGTTGAAAGTAATGACAACAATAGGACATCGTAGAATAAATTTTTGAAAATAAAGTGATTGAAGAAATAAATTTTAGAAATAAGGTTAAAGAACAAACTACTGACAAAAATAGACTAGGATTGGTTGTGATAAAAATCGTGTACCCGATATACGATTTTCAATAATCGTGTCACCACCAAGGTGACTGTCATGAGTCCAAAATCATGGACCACATCTATAAGTTTTTTTTTTTTATTTACAATTTTCTTTCTTTCGTGGCCCATCGCTTTCTTTGGTGAAAGGATTGGAATATGAAAATAAATGGGAAAAAAATATCAAATATGAATATGAAAATTATAATTAATTGAATGAGGAAAGCGAATGGTTAATTTTATGAAGAGATAGCTGTAGACATTGAAATATGAAAATAAAGAACTGCGATAGATATTGGAATATGAAAATTTTAATTATTTAAATGAGAAAAATGAGAGGCCAAATTTTGGAGAGATTTTTGAAGAAGAAAGAGAAAGAGAAGAACGAAAAGAAAGAGAAGGAGAAAGTGAAGAAGAAGAAAGAGAGTGAGGGACATAATTTTAGGGAGATTTTTGGGGAGGGGAGATTTTTGGGAACAGACCTATAAAGAGAGGTGGATTTTGGGGAGAATTTGAAGAGTGGATCCTTGTGTACCCGATTCACGATTTTCTTTTGTACACATGTATCTCTATTGGCAAAATTTGAAGCCAAATAGAGTTTAAATTGTAGACCGGATACTAGGGGTGTACATCGGTCGATCGGTGGCGGTTCCAGGAGAAAATTGGCATAAAAAACCAACCAAAAAAAAAGTGTGAAATTCGGTCGATCGTCGGTTTTGTCGGTTTGTTTTTTTTTTCTTCTTTTTTTCATAGCTGAAGGTGAATGAAAAGGAAAAATGAATTGATGAAGTGTTTTTTTTAGGTTAATATAATTTGCAATTTTTAAAATTTTAAATCTATCATTTTTTATGAAAAAAATAAAATCAATCATGTAGTGAATTTTGAAAATTAGGCAACATAAAAAAAATTAATACTAAAATAGTAGGTTTGGGCTTGAGTTGGTGGTAGTGGGCGTGTTTTTATACTTATTTAGAAAAACAAAAAAAACTATATATATATCGGTTGGTTGATGTTCCAATTTTTTATAGGAAAATAGAATTTTTATCGGTTGGATCAGTTTTCAATGCTTTTATATACACCGTGGGTATACAATTTAAGATAAATTACCACGTACACATTTTCTTATAATCGTGTATTAGGTCCACAATTTCTCAACCCTATTTTTATTAGTATTTTTTCTTCAACTCTAATTTTGTCATTACTTATCAAAATAACATTATTAAAAAAAAAAAAAAAAAACCATTTTCTGAATTCTTCCTTATTTGGGCCATTGATGTCTAATGAATTGGGTTGTTCATGGGTAATTGGCAAAGGGGTTTTCTACCCATCGTGGAGATCCACAAATTTATATTAGGTGTACAAGTTTATTTACATGTAATATTTTAGATCGAAACAACAAAATTCAAGTGACGTCAATAAAGTTAAATCAAAGTTTATTCTTTAAATTTTTGGGATTATATATGTTTGGTCCCTAAACTTAAAAATGAATTTTAAAATGTATCGAGTAGAATCTTCAAATTTCAAGTATGTCTAATAAATCTATGAACTTTCAATTTTCTGTATGATAGATTATAGAACTAATTGACATTTATCAAATCTTGCGGATTCACTAGACATAAAATAAAAAGTTTGAGTGTTGAATGAGAAATTTTGGCGAATCAGAAGTTGCCACATCATCAACGAAAACCCGAGTCTATTGGAAAAATTATAAGTTAAAGTCGCTCGAGCTCAACCCAATTCAAGTCCATGGTAAAATTTTGGGTCAAATTAAAGATTAAGCTCAAACCTAATATTTCAGCCCAACAATAAATGGGTCCAAGCCCAACTTTAACCCAAGCCCAATTTGGACTCAATTATTGGGCCCAAGCCCATGTAAACTCCATGAGAAACCTCGTCTTACCTCCCTATTTGAAGGGAGGAGGTTGGAAGAATGTAAGGTCAAAGCTCTTTGAAAATCGGAAGTTTTGAAGCTCCGAGGATCTAAAAACACAACTCCTTCAAAGCTCTGAAAATCAGAAAACATACTAAAGTTTTGAAGATCAGAAAACATATTAAAGCCCTAAAGATTTAAGCTTCCAAGATCCAATACTTAAAGCTCTCAAGATCCAAATACTGAAGCTCCTAATTCTTGAAAACCAACGGAAGCTTTAAGTGTTGAAGACTGAAGTCTCCAATTTTGAAGAATTGAAGATCTGAACTATTTGAAGTTTAGAAGATTTCAACAAACTGACTGTATTTTCACAACCTACTAGCTAAAGATTCAATCTCCAGAAGCTCTCCTCATTTGGAAGAGTCAGAAATTTTACATCCCAGATGGTCTAGAGACAATTCTCCTAACAACCAGAAGACTCCTGACTCCTAAAGTCCTTCGGAGATACAAGCATTTTTAACATCACGCGCTTCACTTCTTCAAATCAAGCATACACATTCAATTGAGAGAGAATTAGATGATCAAGTACTAGAGATCGAATCACATTGCATCAAATCAACATCAACATCAACATCGACTCAAATTCAACTTCACGAAACAAGTTTCTCCAGAAATCTCATGCGAACGGTCTCATTATACACAAATTTCAATCTTATATATAACTGTTTAGTTAATTTTTGAAAATTTAGTACAAACCAATCAACTATTGAGAATTTAGAAACATGTTAGAAATTTTTTAAAGTTGAATGACAGAGCCACAAACATGAAGGTACTAAATTTATAGTTTAATTTATCAATTATTGCATTTTAATAAACTATCATGTATATTATCAATCTGTTTAATAAACAAACTAAAAAAATATGACTTTATACATACATAATTAAATTGTTTAAATAAATAAACCAAAAAAGAAAAAAGAAAAAGAGACTTGAAATAATTTGTAATTCCTTTTCCCCTGAAAATGAGTTAAAGTTATTGAGGCATCTTATGCCTGTTGGCTAGCAAATATCATTAGAATACTAATAAATAACAAAATCAAAGTTAAAATTTGAAATAATTCAAAATTCATGACATTTATAAAATATATGATTTAGAATGGATTTTTCAGGTAAAAATTTTTTATTAGTTAAATTTTACCAAAAATAATGATTTCTATTTAACTTATTTATGTTCTAAATGTATGATATACGGTTGATAATATTAAATAAAATCCATATTAATTATGTACTCAAAACTCTCTGACATTCTAAATTTGAGTACAATAAAAAAATATGAATATTTTCACTTTTATTCATCTTTCATATGTTTTTCTTTTATTATATTTATAAATAAATGGACTCATTTATTATATTTAAAAGTGATCTTTAGCTTTTTTTTCACTTTTTATTTATTTATTTACTACTATCCTTATTATTATTTTAGATAAGCGTTTGACGGGAGAAAAAAAACCTAATAGATTCGAATTTTACTTTGTTCTCACCTTTAATCTTCTAACAACATACAATTTTCTGTGACAAATTTCTTTTCAAGATTTCGAAATGTTAATAATGGTTGGCTATTTTTCAATTCAAGCTCTAAAAAATGGCCATTCATTCAATTTTCCTCAAAGTATCTCATTGGTTTATTTAAATTTTACGAAAAATATCAAATTATACTCCTAAATTTTGAATGTGTATCAATAACATAAACTAATAATTATATCAATTTAAACTCTAAATTATGTTATGATAGGATAAACATCGTGTGAGACTTTATAATTTTGTCAATTAAACTTTAAAACTTTCCTAAGCAAAACAATTTAGGAGGATTTTGGGTAAGAAGTTGGTTATTATAATCCTAGGTTATTATAGTAAGGTTATAGTAGTTTGTGTTTGAGTTATAGGTTATTTTAGTTTGGGTTATAATAGTATGTGTTTGAGGTGTAAACTATTTTAGTTTGAGAATGAAATAGTAAACACTATAGCAAAGAATGAAAAAAATGATGAATGTAAAGTAGTAAAAACTGTAGCAAATAGTAAATAATATAGCATATGTTGGTTTTGAAATAGTGTTGCTGTAGTTAATTGAGGAATACAAAATAGAATTTACTAAATATAAAATAGTATTTACTGTAATAAGGGGTGGTTATTATTGTCTTAGGATAATTATTGTCCCAAACACACTCATAGACTTTTAATTAAATTTTTCTTTGAAAATTACCTATGCATTAATTCTAATTGTCCAATTTGTTCATCCGTTATTTAAAGAAGTCCACACGGGTAAGAATTGATTCACTATTACAAAACTGGCTTTAATGTCGATTTAAAACTAACATTATAGGGGTACAATGTCGGTTGTAAACCGACACTGAAGATTGTGTTATAAAAGGTCTTTAATGTCAATTGCCTTTAATGTCAATCGTCTTTAATGTCTTTTTTAAATCGACATTATATATAATCAAAATTTCAATGTTAATTATCTTCAATGTCGATTGAAAACCGACATTGTACACCATCTTTAATGTCAGTTGAAAACTGACATTGTACACTATTTTCTATATCGATTTTTTACCCATTTTTTCCAATAATTGACTGATATTCTTTTTAATGTCTCATTTTTCTAAAATGTTCGATCCATTTCTAATGTCGATCAAAACTAAAATCCAATATTAAACGTCTCATTTTGCGTCAGAAAATGTCCATTATCACATTTATTAAAAAATATAAAAATTAAAATTATTTGTTGCAATGTGTGCTTGCTATGGTAAATGCATGTTTGTTGTTATGTATATGGCAAGCCAAAAATATTTCTCTTCTACCTATAAATCCACATAACCCCAACCTAAAATATAACAATGTTACAACAATACACTCTACCATAAAATAAAATTTAAAATTACCTAAAATACAATAACACTTTCATAAAACTACGACAAAAACATCATATCCAACACTTCCACTGCTTTGTTGTGGAATCATACTTCTATCATCAACGCTATTACGGCTTGAATCTTCCCTATGAATCTGTAAAATAGAGAATAGAACAAAAAAGACCACATAAAACATACCATCTTAATATATAATACATTTGAAAGACATATTTCTTTGACTTTATATAGTGCACACCCTCTGATTGGAGTGCAACACAGATTGTTTTTAACTACTTAATAAGACATCATCAACTTAGATTGACAGGTTTTCTTTTGTATCTCCTTGCAAAAGGGATGTCTTTATCCCTTGTTTCTCAAACAATAAAATAAAATATCTTATATGATCCATCTAAACAATAATTATGAAACATCATAAATATGGATATGAAACCAAACTTACCTTTTTCATCAAGGATACTGCAGAGCTTAAACTTAAAAATTAGAAAAAATGGCCATAATATTTAGTAGTTTTTTAGGTGAGCAAAAATAGAAATAAATTAAGGTCATAGTATTACTATAGCCACCAAATTTACTTGCCAATGTTGTTTTACTTGCTACTGAAATGTGGTTTATGCACCAGGAAGAAGTACATAGGGGTCATGACCTCTTTCCTGCAGCAGTATCAGAAGTAAAGTTAAAATCAGCACGCTAGGGCATCTGTTTATGTCTAAAAGATTAACAATTAATACTGTCGCTTAAAAATGAATGTTCATTGTGTTCCTGAGTTCGAGTGTTAAAGTCTCGTGAAAACTTTGAAACAAATTATAGCTCAAATAAAAAATTGACTAAAGAATATAGATCAAACCTTCACATGTTTAAAATTGTTTAGTTTTGACTAATCTAAATGCTCAAACTTAAAGAACCAACCTTGATTGGTTTGGTTTCCTTAGTTCAAAGGTCATACCGATTCATATGCAATACCCCATTTTAGGAGAATGTTGTGTGGTATAATACTTACTTTCCACCTTCAATCAGCCCTTGTGTTGCTTGCTCTAGAATATTTTGAACTCTTTCACTACCCGTTGGGGCGAGGCGAATATACTCCAATGCTCTAAACTACTGATAGAACAAACTCCGCAGCTTGTCAACAACATGGTCAATATAATGCAAATGTAAAAACTTGGATTTCATTGTAACAAGATTATAGATAAATGGAGTCGAAAGGCTCCATAAGAAAAAAAATTAGCTCCTGGTAAAGGACATGCCATATTGAAAGTTGAAATCATGTATGATAACTATTTAGTTTTTAGATTTTCTTTTAAATAAGTCTATAGGCACTACTTCTATTCTTTCTTTGTCCTGGTCTAATTTTTATCAATAGTTTTAAAACCAAGCCAAATTTTAAAATCTAAAAAATGTAGCTTCTGAATATTTGCTTTTATTTTTCTAATTTGGCTAAAAATTCAACCATTGTACTTAAGAAAAATGTAAATCATTGTAAGACGCGAGGAAGAATTAATTTTACAAACTCTTATATTTTGGAAAATTTTCGCTAGCATAACGACGCTACCACAACAAAAACAAAAATTTTACCTTGAACTTGTTCAAAGAAACACACTCCTGATAATATTCTACAGCCACTTCTTCTCAATAGAACTACCAGAATTCCCAAAAAAATAAATATTGAACACTTCACAAAATAAATCCAACAAACCTTGTTAAAAACTAACCAATTGTATTCAATGACAACTCAAGCAAACTAAACTAATATCTATTACAAGTTGTCAACTAAAAAAGCTAAGAACCAACTTAAGTTTAAAACAATTTCGAATTCCAAAATCCAACTGAGGCCCTCCATACCCACCTGACTTCCTTTTGAAGGAACTCTTATCAAAGAGAACCCATGGGTGGAAGCACGATCAATCCAAATTCATCGTGACAGAATTACAAGCATTCAAAAACATACAAACTAGTTATCATACAAACTAGTTATGCATCTACTAACAAATTACGACATGCTTTCATAAATAAATACAAAAGAACGAAAGACTTACCTTTAAAGGACTTTTCTTCTGACTTTCTCTCGCTCTCGTGGAGTCTAAAACTGCAACCTCTCGCTATCTCTACGATCGTCTACCCAATCGTCTAGTCAATCACGAACAATCTTCTCTACGAACAAGTAACCTCTCGAACACCACCACTCAATAACCTTGGTATTCTCGGAGTGAGAATCCAAGAGGTGTGGGCTTTGTTGGATTTGGTAGAGGTTTGGAGGAAACAACGATCAAACTCAACGACCAAACAAGTGGGAGAGTATAGTGTCTATCACATAGACTTTGTGCTTAATCGCTTAGTAAAATTTCAGCAGGTACACGATCGTTTAGGAAATTAGGTGTGATCATTTACATGATCGTTAGTGAAGCTCGCTTTCCACGCGATCGTTTAGAAAAAGCTACACGATCGTTTAGAGAATGACGTGTGTACACGATTGTTTAGACAAACACTTGATGACTGTCGTGTAATCTCTCATGAGCTAAATGATAGGTTGTGTACTTAATAAAGTGACCCTTTAAAAAATGAAAACATTTTTCATTTTATCCTTTTATTATGAAAATTGAATACAATCTCCCACTTTCATGCACGGTTAAGGAGAAACCACCTACAATTATCTCATAATTGTTTTAATTATAAATAAATATAATAACTAACTTATCACATTATATTTATAACCTATAAATTAATATCACATCATATGTAACATTTAAACCATAGTTCTTTTCTCCTTTATTTGATATAAATCATATTTATATCATGTTTCTCCAATTAATGTATCTCATACAGATATATTTCTGTGTCCATTGGATATAACTAGTCAACAGTACGATAACCCTTCACAGATGCTCGTAAGTACAGCTGGGCCAATTTACTGTTTGCCCCTGTAGTTACATCTAACTCCTTAAGTACCACTGATCTCTCTAATAAATAATACATCATAGTCCTACTATGAGTGGACACCTCTCAAGCCATGAGAAGGTGTGTGGCGCCACATCGTCTAAGCCTCGGAATCAGCCCTTAAGGGAGCAATCTATCTACTTACCTCTACTTCGAGAAATGAGTGAATTTCATCTTGTGTAGCTGAGTTCCTAGTTTCCCAATCAGATGAATCCCCAAAGTGGTAGATTTGAGTCGGCGATCTGGCCACTCACACCCATGTAAATCAAAGGACTGCCCTCGAAGGCAGGAGTTCCCAACTCATTCAGGATTAAGGTCATGTTACCTATGGTCATCCTAGTGAAGTGAAGTCTCTGTCATAAACGACGTTATATAACGAGACTATATACTTTGTGGTCCGATCTTATATAAACTCCTTTGTATAGGACATCCTCGCTCGCATGTCTCCACATGAATGATCAGGATTAGACCATCTGTAGCACGTCACAAGACTTGTAGCTATCTACAAAGTGGGCCACATCCGTAGTGTCACCTGGATAAGGTTTCCCTCCTATATCCATATACTACAGACCATTTTGGTTATCACTTAAGGCATGATCCATTTGTATGTCTCCACATATATGCTTAAGTTACAACGACAACCAGGGATCTTAGTTTATTGGTTTGTGGTAAATGCAAATAAAACATCTCATGTTTCATAAACAATAGTGAAGAAAATATCTCATATTATTACATCACAAGCATTTGTTCATACATATGTTTACAAGCTACAGGACTCTACGAGAGTTTAGGGCATCAATCCCAATACTTTTGTACATAAACTCGTAAGGTAACATCTTACACTTTCTAAAAACAAGGTCATTTGGAGGAGAAAGTTCATAGATTTTAAGTTAAATAAGAAAAAGTTACCTCATGTTGATTCGACCCATTTGGAGGAGAAAGTAGAGATTCAATAGCTAATACTCTAATTTGAAGAAAAAAAAAGGGCCACTAATAGTAGCCAATATAAGAAAATAAATAACCAATAATAAATATTTAACAAACGCGAAGGTATAATTACTTACTACAACAACATTTACAAGTGAATTTTTCTAGCATTCTGAACCCAATCAGAGATAATTCCATCTCCTATTTGAAAATGAGACTGCAATAGGAAAATTGATACAATGTATCTTAACCCACGTAGGTTTGCATCACATGAAGAATCAAAGAAAAATAAATAATCTTTTGTACTCAACTATTAGCAAAAAGATCATATTAAAGCTTAGCACCATTTTCCTTAACATCTCATCTAATCAAATTGTTTGTCATAATCAACAGAAGTAATTAAATAATCTCTACAATTCAATTTTTCTTACTCAGTAAAGAAAATTATCTTCAAAATGGAACAACTTGAATCGTGAATACACAAAACCTATCGTAAATCTAGTCTCACATTAGTTACAAATAGATAAAATCTTATATACATAAATAAATAACAACACTATTGGCATGACACACATCAAATAGAACTCCAAAGTAAAGCCACATACTAAAAAAGGAGACAATGTCAAATTGAGTTGGGAGTTTTTTTCTTTTTTTGTTTACTTATCAAGAATGTTTCTAAAGAACCAAAAAAGTTACAACAGGAAATTTAAAACAAACAAAAAGTACCATGAAGTTGTCCAGTCGGGGATCAACTCCCAACTCAATAGAAGATCTAGGAGGATGATTTTCACGACTAATTTCTTCAAAAGGAGAAGCTACTTGTGGTGGAGCTCCAATCTTAAAAACACATCAAAATTTGAAAAAACATGACAATCTCAAATACATCTAAAACACATTGAAAAACATATGATTCATAAAGAGAGAGGTAAAAAGGGAAGGAAAAAAAAAAAAGAGAAGAAAAATTGTAAATTTTTTGGCATTCAATGTAAGTAGAAATCAGTTTGGGATAAAGGGGATGGTTGACAATTTGAGTTTTGACTTCAAGGTGAAGCATATCATCATCCACCATTAAGGCTTCGTGAATCCCTACACAACCGGTGCTTGCAATGGCTTCACCTCCAACAACACCATTAGAATATGAGGTTATAACAGAGTTGTGAAGCCTGTAAAATTCTTCCATTTCCTCATACAACAAAGCTTGGAAGATTGAATTTTCTTTGTCTTAACTTCAAAAAAAAAAAAATCCTAGAGAGAAACATAAGTCATAACTGTTAAGTGAGAGGAAAGTTTAGGTTATAAAAAGAGAAGGAAAACAGAGATAACAATTCGATAACATCCACTATTGACAGCATTAGAAACAAGTATCCCATGACAGGTCCAACGGCGGAAGCCAACATCTACAATGTTAGAGCCTTCAAATTGGTGTGTGCCCTAAATATTTCAACACACCGTGGCGCAGGGATTGTGATTGCGAATCAGGTTCATTTAACCAACTCTTTAATAAAAGATTTGTAAGTAAGTAAGTTCAGGTAGCCATTGACGCATGCAAGTTTCCTAAACTCTCCATTCTTGCAAGCAACAACGGGAATAGGGTAATAGTTCCAACTACAAGAATGTGATAATAGAAGATGAAAAAAAGACTATAATAAATATTCTAAATTGATTCATACATCAAAATTTAGAAATTTAATTAAAATATTAAATGTCTCGCTATGTTGACTTTGCCATTAATACCATTTAATTTGAAGGTTACTACTAAAGTTATGATTTAATTTTTTTAGTACAATAAAGTAAGATTAGAATCATAAATCTCTTGATTGTTAGCACATACTTATGTCAGTTAACTAATTTCATTTTGACAAGTTACAAGTTAATTCATAATTTTTATAAACTCAACCATATAGAACAGAGAAAATAAAAGTTCAGAAATGGTAAGAATAATTTTAAAATATGGGAAGACCAATACAAATTTATAATACCCTAACTTTTAGGGATTATATCAATTAAAATTCTGAATTAATAATTGTATTGACTTTAATAATGAACTTTTGTAAGTGTATCAAATTATATCGTTCACTACATTTCGTTTAGATAAACATTGTTTTGGATTTAATTATGTTATCAATTAAACCTATAACACTTTCATAAGCAAATCAATATTATAGACTCTAAGTCAAGAATTCTTTTATGAATCAACCATGGATCATTTCTAATCGTTCATGTTGTTACTTTGACATTTGAAAAAAATCCTTATAAGTATATAAATTGATGCATGATTGATTTTCAAATGTAATTGTAATAACGGATATAATTGATTCATTTATGATAAATGTAGAAGTTTAATTTATATAATTATAAGTCTCTCGCAATATTTTTTGTACAAAGTCTAGAAAATGGTGTAAGTTTATATAATTACAAAAACTTAGAGTTTAAATTGATACAATTATTAACTAAGAGTTTTAATTGAAATAAAACTAATGTTTTTGGGATTATAAATTGATATTTTCCCTAAAAATCTTGACCATTATGTCTCTATGTAAGCTTGATTTTTTAGATATCAACACGAGCATAATTCAACTGACATAAAATACATAGTCTTGATCAGTAGAACATGAGTTCAAATCTCCCACCCCAAATATTATTGAATTAAAAGAATTGTTTTTCTGAAGTAAAACACAATTTTAGGTTAAAAAACTATTTTACTCCCTATATTTTCCCTTTCATTTCATCGTAATTGTTGTACTGTTCAATTTAATTCCTTTTATTTTCGATAAGTGTTAGAAAAAAAGTCTTCCTTTTCTTAGAAAAAAACAAAAGTATGAAAATTAACGTTCCTTTCATCAATTTTGAAAATATATCCGCATTTAAGGCAAGATGACGATAACGATGATATAAATACGATAGGGTATGACGTTATGTCAATTTCTAAAAAATTAAGATATGGATACATTAAAGATATATTTCTGTTTTTCTTTTAAAAAAAATATAGGATATAGATACATTTAACATACAAATTAATGACAATGATATAAAATACAATATAAAAAGCAACATCTAAGATGTTGAAGTAAAATAGTCAATAAAGTATAATAGAAAAGTGACTCATATTGATCAGAGAAGATTAGAAGGAGAAGTATGAAGATAATTGAAGAATTTCTTTGTTGAATTGTTGAGGATATTCAAGTGGGTTATATTTTGGTAGACTTATAGAGACTCGAATGTGAAGATAAAGTTTATAGGATTATAGGATTTTGTCTTTTATTTTTTTTCCTTTTAGTTTTGGACTCGAGTAGTGAGTTTCTTGATAGACTGCTTAGTTTTAGATCGAGAAAGATTAAATGAATGCATAAAAATATATACGTCAAATCACGTGTCAGATATACATTTGAAAAATATCTGCTGATACGAATTCTTTGCCTCACAGAATATATGTGCTTCATAGATTATTATTATTATTATTAAACAAATTTCTTTAAAAGTTAACTTGATAGGTAATTTAAGATTTATTGGAGCTAGACTAGAATAGAACTTTAAGTACAATAATCATTAATAAAAACAATATATTAACATTTTCTTTACCAGTGAAGGGTAGCATTGTAATTTGAAGAAAAACCTAATATTTGTCTAAGCCGTTGATGTCCATAATTTTCCGGGGCCGTTTTGTTTCTCCGTTTTTTTTTTTTTTTTTTTGGGCATTCCCATCCATCAAAGGATATTTGGCTATATTCTTATATGCCAAAAAAAAAAAAAAAAAGTTTAAATTCAATTTAATAAGTTTTTTAAATTTTTATTTCATTTATGATAAAAAGTATATTTTTTAATCAAATATTATCACATCATCTTCCGTTACACAATTAACAAAATTATAGATATAAAGATCAATATGGTATAAAACTCAAATCTTGTGAACTAAGGTTAATTATTTGATTTTTTAGTATTATTTTTAAAAATTTAGCCTATTTCATTTACATTTCTTATAAAGATTTTCATATTTCTTAAGTATAATGATTGAATTTTTAGTCAAATTTAAAAAATAAAGACAACTTTTTTAAAGCTATTTTTTAGTTTCCAAAATTTTATTTGATTTTTTAAATTATTAATAAAAAATAGTAAATAAAAAAAATTTAAGAGTAGAAATAGTATCTATGAGCTTAATTTTAAAAAAATAAAAAAATAAAATGGTTCACCAGATCTAAAATGTCAAGTTTTAAAATTCAGGATATAAATTTCTAATTTAAAAGCGTATTTTTAAATGGAAAAAAAAATACTCTGTCAATGCAAAAGAACATTTAATATATATATATATATATATAATAAAGGTGCTTGAAAAAGGCAGCCTATTTTTTGCGGTTTGAGAAGAGCATGAATTTGGATAAAGAAGACAAACAAGCATCGACTCAGACGAATGGATATAAACTCAAATTAAACACATCGCATTTTAACTCCATCAAATAAAATTTAAATAGTTTATTACATTTATATTGCTATTCTTTTTAATCTTAAAATAAATAAATAAATAAATAAATCCCCACATCATTTATATATTTCAAGTCTAAACAACATTTTAAAACTAAAAATGTGTATTCTTTTTATTATATTATTGAATCAATATTCTATAGAGATTTTCTGTGAATTTCCTAATAACCATCAATAATTTTTATGATATAAAAACTTAGTTAATGAATAGTTTATAATTAATTAATCACACTTTGAACAATAAATCCATATTCCTTTGCTGATCGAAATCTAGTGTGCTTTTTTTTTTTTTTTTTTTTTCATTACTTACCATCTTTTTATGTAAATTGTTTGTAATTTGATTTTAAATGTGTCATTTTACGAATATGAAAACTAAAAATT
This sequence comes from Benincasa hispida, assembly GCF_027475165.1. NCBI lineage: Eukaryota > Viridiplantae > Streptophyta > Magnoliopsida > Cucurbitales > Cucurbitaceae > Benincasa > Benincasa hispida. The sequence goes on from NC_143478.1 coordinate 21,995,726, forward strand.
AAATTTTAATTATATTTAATATTAGACTTCCACGTACAAATTAAAGTTGTTTAAAAAGGAAATTTTAACTCGATATGAAGTTTAAAGTTTTTTTTCTAATGTAATATGTGTGCATATATATATATATATATAAGAGTAAGAATTCAAATTTTATTATAAATTATTTTTATAATAAGGGATTTCATATACCAAAAAACAATCTAATTTATTTTTCTAGTTATATGATATCTTAACTTATTAAATTGCGTTCAAATTGATATTTATATATAAAAAGTTAAGATATAAAGTTATTTATATTAAACATAATAAAAATTAAATAATATATATAAAGTTTATTACACGCTATTTATACAAATTTCAAGGCACTAAAATAAAAACACTTTAATTCGTATTTCAATGGAACAAGAATGAAAATGTTCCGAAAAATTCTTTACTGAACTGGAGTTTGAATCAATTGGTGAGAACCATTATTAATTTTGGAAGTAATACCTTATAAAAGGGATAATCTCATTTCTCCTTGAGAAAAAAACTCCATTAATCTTATTCAATATTTCTATTAAGTAAGATCCATAACTTTTTCAATAATAAATCTATTTCTCAACCAATTTGACAAAATACCAAAATACACTGTCACAATTTTGTCATTGACATGTACATTTTTTTAAGCTAAAAAATTTAATTTTCCATCCCATATACTTTTCCTAATAATAAATTATATAAAATTCAATTGACAAAACACCAAATATAGTATCACAAAATACCAAACGCGAATAATAATAATCCGCTACAAATTACCTAAATCCAATTCATTAAAATCATTTAACACAATTAGAAAAATAAAAAACAACAAAATCAGTCTCATTCAATCATATGAGTGCCTCTAAATTGTCATCTTTTGTTTTTTTTTCTTGAAAAAAGTTAAATTATAAGTTCAAATTTTTTTTAAAAAAATGTCTATCAAGTAAATTTAAAATGTGTTTAATTAATAATCTAACTTTTTATTTAATAACTATTTTTTAATTTATTATTACATAGATGTTAAATATGTTGGAAACAATTGAAAAAGTAAAAATTATAAAAGTTAGGTACTAGCCAGCCATACAATGCTTATTTACTCTTTTTTAAAAAAAAAATTGAGAAACTTATTAAATACCATTCTCAAAGCTTAAGTATCAAAACTTGTAATTTGAGGAAAATAAAACAAACAAATAACTTGCAAAAGAAGATAACTAAGAGCTTGTACTATATTTGAGGGTATTAATTATAGTATTCATTGATTAAGTTGAGAATTAAAATGGATAAAATTGCAAGTCCCACCTTAATCCCTATTAAAATGGATTGATTTATCGAAAAATCAGCACGTGGGAACCCAAATGATAATGCACAGACTGGAAACTCCGCCAAAATTCCTTCCATTTCAATTCAATCGAAATTCTTCATCCTCCTCCAAATTCTTAACAATCCCACCAACTTCCATTTTTTCCTTTGATCTATTACCGGCAGCTCACCAGTGATGTCGATTCTTACGATCGGCAGGAGGAGGATTTCGCCGAGGACCGCTTGGGCCACCGGTCGCCGGTTACTCTCTCCCTTCACTTATCAAGGTTCTTCTGCTTCAATCTCTCAGTTGCCGTCCGACCAGACGCCCAAATCCCTTCCACAGCCATTTCCTCAGCTTGCATCCGCTAGTTCCGGTCGTGCGTGGCTTCATTCACATGCTAATCGTTTCGAGGTGAGTTCCATGGTTGGGATTTTTCCTCTCTGTTTGTCGTTTTCCTTTTATTGTTTGCGTTGTTCATGTGATTTCAGTTTCTTTGGATTCTGAGATAGCAGCGCTGTCGATGGTTCTATGTGTTTGTTGTGTCCGCTATGTTAGTCATCATTGTGAAGTGCTTCTCCTTGCAATTATCGGGACAAATTTAGGAATTAGGTGATTGTGAATGTAATTACGGAATTGATTCTTTATGTAGGCGAGTATAAAAGGCGTCTCGAAGATATGTCGATTTTCTAGCCAGGCTGTGGATGGTCTTCCAGTTTTTAGGTTGGTGGATATTCCTTTGGCGCAAACTGGTGAAGGAATTGCTGAATGTGAGCTTCTTAAATGGTTTGTGCAAGAGGTGAAACTAACAATACTTTTTTCCATCTTTCAACGAGGGTCCTTTTGTTTTGGATTTTTTTTCTGGATTTCTTCAAACACTTACGTAATGTTCCAAGCCTAAGCTCAAATTGCTGCAATATTGCCTGTCATGTGAGAGCTGTTAGTGTTGCCTCTGTGTCTGGTTTACTGAGGATGCAGGACTAGTTCATGTGATTTCTATTCTGACAGTTGATTGATTGGATAATTTCTTATTAACTGTAGATGAATATTGATATTTAATCTTTTGGCAGGGGGATGAAGTTGAAGAGTTTCAACCACTTTGTGAAGTTCAGAGTGACAAAGCAACAATCGAAATAACTAGTCGCTACAAGGGAAAAGTTGGCCAACTTTTATATGTTCCAGGTGATATTGTGAAGGTGAGATTTCATCACCCAATTGTTAAGAATATGAACTCATGAAAAGTTTTGTAGTTTGTGAATGGAGAGTAAAAAGAATCATCACACATTGAAATTTGAATGTCTATTTTCTGGAAAATTATTAAGTTGTCAATATATCAAATGAACAGATCGCTAAATGTTTTGTCTCCTTTATATCACAACGTTTTAGCTTGTAGGCTTCTTGCTGAGGTTTGATCGTTATATGTTATCATTATCAACCTTGATAATGTTTCTTCTCTTTTACTCTAGGCAAATTGATTACTGCCTAATTGTTAGGAAAGTACATTTTCCATTCATGCAAAAGCACTCTAGTGATATATTATCACAATATCACATTCCACAGATTGAAAAGAAAAGAGACTAATGTTTTGTCAAATGTTATCACAGGTTGGAGAAACTCTTTTAAAAGTATTCGTCGATGGTTGTGAGAATGAAATCCAGGTTTCAGGGTTAACTGAAGGGCATTTGGCAAAACCTGAAGTAATAGAGACCCAACAGGACAGAAACAAAATTTGTGGAGTTCTGTCCACGCCCCCTGTCCGTGATCTTGCTAAACAACATGGTATAGATATAAATGATGTCTGTGGAACTGGTACAGATGGAAGGGTATTGAAAGAAGATGTTCTTCAGTATGCTGTCGAAAAGGGAATTCTTGAAGAACAGGTTTCTTCTGCTGCTGGTTCTAGAGAGCAATTTGATGAGTCAGAGAACCACACTAATGCACCAGATGGAGTTAGGTGGAGCTCCGAGGATAAGAAAATTCAATTGAGGTAATATTCTTAGGGAGCTATAAGTAAGCTAAGAGTGAATGCTTATCTATATAAACATAATCATGCAATGAGCCGCTGGTACAACATGTCTTTTGATCATTAAAAAACAACTCCTGTTTGAAGCCCCCTTGGAACAACTGTCGTGTGCCTTTGAAGTTTTTTTTTTTTCTACTGGCAAAATAATCATTTCCTTTGCTATGTTCTAATTCTGTATAATTTGGTCGTGTGGTTTACTGGATTTAGAATTGTATGCAACTGATATGTGTTTTATTTTCAGAGGATTCCAACGAGCAATGGTTAAATCTATGACCAATGCTGCAAAGGTTCCCCATTTTCACTACGTAGAGGAGATCAATTGTGATGCACTTCTGGAACTTAAAGCATCTTTCCAAGGAAATACTACCGAACCAAATGTCAAACACACATCTCTTCCATTGTTGATAAAGTCGCTGTCTGTGGCAATGAGCAAATATCCGATGCTAAACAGTTGCTTCAATGAAGAGTCATTTGAGGTCACTCTCAAAGGTATGCAGTAGGGAGATGTTATGTTTGAATCGAATACGTTAAAGAATATGATCCCCTAGATTGGTCAACATGTTCTCCTGTTTTCAATGCCAAAGATGAAATCCTTTTAAACTCGAATTTTTCCGTTGTTCTTATTTGAATTACAATTACATTTATCTTTGGTGCTTGTAGGCTCCCATAATATTGGAATTGCCATGGCTACTCCACATGGTTTGGTTGTGCCAAATATAAAGAATGTTCAGTCCCTTTCTGTTTTGGAGGTTTGTAAATCACCACCCACATATCTTATTTTGCTTAAACGTAACACGGGTTAATTTTTTTGATAGCTTTCTAGTTTCTTAATTGAGTTCAGGAAATTGAATGCTGATCCGTTTAAATCTATAGCCATCAAAGCAGTTGATACTTTTTTAAGATTTGATCTCTTTTTTATTTTATAGCTTTCTTAAACAATTGTCATCCTTTTGCCAATGTTGCCAGCATGTCTTCCTTTCCACTGACGACTTCTCTTTCAAATGCATTTGCTTAGATCACAAAGGAGCTTTCACGCTTACAACTACTGGCAATGGATAACAAGCTTAGCCCTGGGGATATATCTGGCGGCACAATAACCTTAAGCAATATAGGAGCCATTGGTGGAAAATTCGGTTCTCCTTTGCTCAACTTGCCTGAAGTATCTATCATCGCAATCGGCCGAATCAAAAAGGTTCCACAGATTGCTGATGATGGGGACGTGTACCCCACATCGATCATGACGGTGAGCAAACATAAAACCAACCAATAGTTTCTAAAAGCAAACCCCTCAAAGTAAAAATGTATAGTCTAACTATATTTATCATTGACTGACCAACCTCCCTTTTTTATTTCCTCAGGTTAACGTTGGTGCAGACCACAGAGTTCTGGATGGAGCAGCAGTGGCCAAGTTTTGTAACGAGTGGAAGCGATTCATTGAAAATCCAGAGCTTCTTATATTGCATATGAGATGAGAGAAAGTAAATGTATCAATATCCCTCCCTTTGATATAATAAAATGAAAGGGCCGCCATAAGAAAGAAGAAAATGAATCTAACTTTTCAATGTCATGCTAATTGTCTCTTTTCGAGGAGTAAACTCCATGGTTACGTAACGTAATCAAATTTGAAAACTAGACATGGTTTTAGAAAGAAAAACTTCTACAACTCAAATTACAAATTTTCAATTAAAAAATGTCATAGGTTACTGAACTTTTTTTTAAAAGAAGTTTCTACAAATTTTAATTACATCATTAAACAAACAAGTATTGATATTTTTTCGTTCTTCTTTTACAAATTGATGATTAATCATCAAATTACATCAAAGATATGGAAAGCCAAAAAGAATTGGGAAGAAAAGAAAATATTAAAATTGTAATTTTGTAGGACTTTACCCCGGAGGGAGCCCTTCCAGAAATTCTCGAAGGCCAGGGTCGAGCCCAGGCCTAAGAGGGGGTTTGGAAATAGTTTTCAACCAGCAATAGACGCGCTTCGGTTAGAACCTCACTAGCTGCGTCATTGCCCCAAGCGCAAAGATGCTTTCTAACTTCATCTCTCTTTCATTTTATATCCCATCCCCACTTCTCTATCCGAGGTTTTATCGATGTGGGATTTTGTTTTTAACTGTTCTTTCTCTACCCATACATGGACTTGGCCCATCCACCCTAGATCTACTCACTTGTGTTCAATCCAACCATTCCATTGATTTCTCTCTATATTTCCCTATTTTTATGCTATTGATTACACTACACAATACAAAGTTTTTTTTTTTTTTGCTAATAAGAAAAATCGTAAATTTTAAAATTTCATTTGTAAAAATGGTAAAAATGTCTCAAAATTGTAAAAATAGAGAAATAAATTTAAATAATAGAAAATACAAATTGATAAATGACCAAACTACCCCAATGACTAACAATGCATGAGTTGAGGGTGTTTTTTTAGACAACTCGAAAATTCAACTCAAATGACCCAAATAAAGTTTCAAACCCAATCCAATCCTTAAAATTTGGGTTGGGTTGGGTTGGGTCAACTCAATTTTTTTTAGTTAACCCACAACCCAACCTAATAAAAATAGAAAAATTCAACCCAACTCAACCCAAGAACAAAATTAACCCAACCCTACCCTTACATTTTGGGTTGGGTAGTCCGGGTTATTTGGGTTGTCGGATTATTTAAACACTCCTTTTGAGTACAAATAGACCATGTTTCAAAAACAACTCAAAAATTATAAATACACTCTATCTAAACTTCTAGAAGCAAATATATATATATATATATATATAATTATAATCTCAACCAAAAACTAAAAACCAAATAGCATGGTCAAAATCTTAAAAACGATTCGAAAATCTAGAAACTTGTCAATATGGTCCTCACTGAGAAATAATTGGCATTTGCTTCTTCAATAGACGACCACGATGGTGTGTCTATGGTGTGATGGTCACCAATGGTAGCATGCGGCTGCTTAGAGAACCAGTTGATGACGAGCAAAATAAAATTTAACAGTCATGCAAATCGAAATATAGTGATGGTGAGAGAAGAAAGAATGGAAAGTTCTAAAGTTCTAAAGGAGGTGACCCAAGATGCGACCGTGGTGACAAGGGTGTGCTAGCATAGATTTTAAATGAGAGGTTGTGGAGATGTTATGGCTACAAGCTTGCTCCAAATGGAAAATAGGAAATAGAGAAAGAAAAGGATGGGATAAGAAGGAGGTAAAGTAGAATTATGATTTTTCTAAAAAAATATATAATTTTAAATATGTAGGGAGAAAAGTGCTTAGATTTTTTTTTCCACAAAACTTATAAATATATCGAAACTTTGGAAATAATTTTTTTTTTTTTTTTTTTTTTTTTTTTTTTTTTATAAAATGAAACAATATAAAAAAAAAGTCATATCAAAATAATAAATAGGTATATAAATATATTTTATATACCAACGATATATTATTATATCATTAAATTACATTTTAAAAAGTATAAACTATATAAATAGTAATAATATACACGAAAAATTAATATAATAACAAAATACATAAACAAATAATAAAACAAAAATAAAACAAAAATAAAACAAAATATGATAACAAAAGATAAATAGATATTGTTGGAGAAAAATCATGGAGAAACTCTAATTTAAAGTAGGAAACACGAAAAATGAAGGTTAAAATCGCATAACTTCATACTACAATTATACTGTATGTGTAAATGTAGATTATTTAATCTCATACCTTCATGTTACAATTGCATTGTATCTATTAATATATATTAGTTAATTTTCAGAGTCCATCGAGGGCAAATTTGAAATAGGTTAACTTTATATTACATTTTGAAGCTGATAACAACATGTTTAAACGCAAGATTCACAGGTACATTAGAAAATAGTCAACCACTACATAAAAATTATAACTCTAATTCTCCGACGTTCCCCGTGTTGGGTTTTATGTCCTAGAACTCGTGGTTTGTAAACAATAGAACTTATTATGAGAATTTAATAAAGTTGTTATTGAATATATTGTTTTTTAGAAATCCAATAAACCTAAGTCCAAATGATCTATAGTATATGAATAAAGTTGGCGTTAGGGATTCAATTTGTTGATTGGATCACAAATCAATTGTTCATTAGGGGATTAGTGGGACTTAAGGAATAAGAGGTAATTTCAGGATAAAACAGAGATTCGACCTAGCCATTATTACGAGCAATCTGTGAAGGGTTAACTTACTAATCATGGTTATATCGAGTAGATATAATATATCTACAGTGAGGGAAGTTCAACCATTGGCAGGTTAGATCGGTTTAATGAGTTTAGCCGATTAATCTCGGATCGTTGGAGCCCATGATCTGTAGGTCCGCGATATCCCCTACTAACTCGTAAATGGATTAGCTCTAGAATAACGTGATAAGTTAATTTGAAGTGTTCAAATTAGAATTAAATGAAATTGAAGAAATAATATTTAAATATGATTTAAATATTTGAAGATAGAATTGTATAAAAATTAATTTAATATTTGATATTAAATTAATTAGAATTATTTAAATTGTTTAACTAATTATCTATTAATTTTACTAAAGAAATTTGATTTATGAAATTAATTTAGTAAAATTAATAATATTCTCAGTTTTATTAAATAAAATTTATTTATGAAATCAATTTTGATAAAATTGAAAAAGAAAAGAAAAACACAAAGTTGGAAAATTGATTTTCCATTGTCTTCTTCTTACTAGCTCACAAACAACCCACCTTAAATTCTTCATTAACTCAAGTATGAGCTGCATCTCATGTAGCAAATCTTTGCATGAATGTCTACAATATATTGAAGAGTTTGGAGTGTTTTGAAGTGAATGCAACCGAACAATTTTTTCTGAAAAATTAGTGAGAGAAGAAGGTTGTTTTTCTGTTGGGTTGCTGCTGTGAGCTTCTCCAAATTCCCTTAATTCCAGCTTATTTTGAGTTCCACTACTCAATCTTGAGCACCAAGAGGACAGTAGGGAAGATCTTGGGGTGGTCTACTACAAGATTTGGGGGAGATTTACAACTGGTTTCAAAGCTTAAAGGAAGTTCTTCAAAGATATGTCATGAAACCCATTTATTTTTGTTGAAGCATGTTTTCTTTTCTGCCAAAATTAATGAATTAGAGTGCTTATGGATCCCGGTTTCTTCCGTTGCGCATTGGTACCTTCCAACACCTCGCAACCATGGAAGTTCCGATTTATTGTAGTGTTTAACTCTGATTTTCTCCAATGAACAAAATTTCATCTTCTTTTTTTAAAAAAACAAAGAAAGTTGATTATAATAATGAAATAAAAGAAGATTGAATCGTCATGAGAATAAATGAAGAGTAAAAGAGGAAAATCAATAGATTAATGGAAAAAGAAAAAGAGGAAAAGAGAAGTCTGATCCGATATAAAGTCATAGCAAAAACAATAGCTTATGAAAAAAACCACAACAAACGTAAATCGATAAACACTTTATGTGAGTAACAAAATTGATGACTATTTTTTTTTTACGATAATGATGGATATTTTTTTTTCAAATCGTTAAAATAATATAAGAATATAATAATAAAAAACAATTTAAAACTTCAAGGATATGAGAAATATCTAACTAATTTATTCAAGAATATGTATAAAATTATGAAAAACAATTCAAAGATTTAAATAAATTTGAATATGTATAAAATAATGAAAAACAATTTAAAAGATAAGAATAAATTTGAAATTTGATTAGATAAAATGAAATTTGATAATATATAAAAATTTAAAATATAAATTTGGTAGAAAGAAATGAATATTTAATTAAAGTGAGATTAATTCAAAAAGTGGATAAACAGAATCTAAATTTTAATAAAATATGCAGATTACGTTAAGTACATGAGAAAAATCAAGAGGGCAGTTGTTTTTAAGAAAAGGTAGTAATTATCCTGTATACAGAACTCGATCTCGTTTATGATTCTACTCTTACATTTCATCAATAACAACTACAAACTAGACAAGGGCAAATTAGGGATTTGGAAATTTATGGCCATGTGCATGTCATGTGAGTTGCCATAAATCTTATTATTGGCTGGTTTTGCCATTTTTCATAATGAAATCTTAAATTTTGCTATCCGCTCCAATTCCCCTTCTTTTTTCCTCCCTCTCTCAAGGTGAAAATTGTTTGGTATTATAACTATTGGGTCATTGGTTAATCTTTTAAGAGTTGTTTGGCCCCAACATAAAGTTGGTAGATTGAGCTATAATAATTCATTCCATGTTTGGGGTTCTAAATTTAATATTGATGTTTACAACTATTTTTAATATACAAAATAGTCTACATTCCAAACACATGCTATTATAATCCACATTAAAATAATTTATACTCCAAAAATAAATTATTATATCAATAGATTATAATAACCAACTCAACGCCTCAATCGTCCCCTAATAGATTACTAATGAATTTCCAAAAATTTTCTCAACTTTTGTCTTTTAAAAAATAAAAACTATCGTATCTACTAAATTATATTTAGATTAAACTATTAAACTTACTTATGAGACAGGAATGTATGAATACATGTATTTAGGTTTAGAAATAAACAAATTTCAAATTTTCAATGGTGATCCGTAAAAAGATTTCTACTTACTGGCGTAAAAAATAATTCTTTTTTGTAATTTGCGAATCACATTTTTTATTTTTCAGGAATATCACATTCTTCAACTTAAAGAAAATGCCCTATTGATAAAGTGTGGTTGTTTTTTTAAGGAAAAACTCTTACACTTTTAAATCTTCTTCGTGTTGTATAATTTAAATCTCAAACTAATAATTGTATCAATTTAAATCTTAAACTTTTATAAGAAAAAAATATATTGTATTATAAATGTAATGTTGTATATATCCATAACTTACTTATGTTACAACAAACCCATAACCTTCATAGGCTATCCAATCCCATAACTTCTTCCATTAATTTTTACCTTGTAGCATACACTCTACCATGCCCTATAAATAGGGTTATAAGGTACTTTTGTACAAGACACCACAATTGAGTTCAATATTAGTTATCTACTTCGTCTCTCCTACTTTTCTCTCGTCTTGTTTTCGTTGTTCTTTTGTTGTTCATATTGTTCTTATTTCATCACAAATTATCAGCACAACTCTACCACTTTTATTTGCAAAAATTTTACCATGACATATCTCATCAAATTAGAGTTTCTAGCTCTTGATATCAATGGTAATAATTATTTATCATGGGTGTTTAATGCTGAAATTCATTTGGATGCCATAAATCTTGGAGAAACAATTAAAGAAGGAAATAAGGATAAAAGTCACGATTTTCCTTCAACATCATCTTCATGGGGGACTAAAGATTGAATATCTTACGGTAAAAGATCCCTATGTCCTATGGCAAAGTTTAGAAGAAAGGTAGGATCATTAAAAAAAAAAAAAGAAGCAATTCTTCCTAAAGTTTGCTATGATTGGATGTACCTAAGGTTGCAAGATTTTAAATTACTAAGTGATTATGATTTCCATTATTTAAAATTAGTTCAAAATTATTGTTATGTGGAGAAAAAATTATTGATGATATGTTAGAGAAGAAAATTTTCACATTTCATGTCTCGAATATGCTTCTGCATCAGCAATATCGAGAAAGAAGTTTTAGAAAGTATTATGAACTTATATCATGTTTTCTCGTGGCTGGACAAAATAATGAGCTATTAATGAAAAACTATGAATCTTAACAAACTAGAGCAATACCATTTCCTGAAGTGAATGCTGTAATTTCAAATCATCTTGGTCAAGATTGAAGTCGTGGTCGTTGATTCATGCTATGAATTACATGTTTTTAAGCCATTTTTATGCACATTTTACTAGGAAAAATAAAATATCGCATGAGTTTTCTCTTGAATTTTAGCTTAATCCTCAAAATTTATTTCTTATATATCTAATCGGGCTTTATTTATGATATTTGATGATTTGGAACTAATTTGGTGAATTTTGGCAGTCTTTTATAGCTTATGCAGGAATTTAATCTGATGCGCAGATAGTAGTCTGATGTGGCTGTAGTACTGGACCTTAAAAGATTCCAAATTTCGTATTAGTCAAGATCAGTTCCAATTTTCTCGAGTATATTAGTCATTCAGCTCTGATTTTGTCAAGAAGTCGCTTAGACCTTGAATTTCGGTCTTCCCCAACCACTTTAGGGCTTATAAAAGGGATGGAAACCCCCCAAATCGGGTGTGGAACTCCTAAGCCGAATCCTTCATCATCGTTTTTGTCATTTTCTAGCAGTCACCTTGGATTCATTTTCACATTTCAAGTCAGAACCTTACAAACATAAGTTCCTCTAAGGTGTTTTGGCTCTATGTTTTCTTGTCTCACGGAAGTGAGTGCCGAGGAATGATTTTCACCTTAAAAAAGGGGAGATTATCCTAGGGAAAGGCCTGAAACTTGAAGATTTATCTCAAGTTCATTGAAGTTGCAACCTTCTATCATTCTTTTCATTTTGTTTATTCAATGTAGTTATTTTTATCCCTCTATTTTCAATTGAACTCTATTGTAGCAATGACTTTTGATTTAATACAGAAGTTTATTTTGTTAATCATCATGAGCTAAATTCTTCTTAGAGGTTTGGTAATGTGAATGCCCTAGGGTTTATATGGCTTAAATACTGTTGTGCTCGCACCACTTTGTTGTTAATGCCTTCTCTTTGTTGACTTTTATTGAAAGTTTTGGTAAATTAACCTGATCACTTAATTTGATAAACTAATGAAACTTTAGTACCGAGAAGGCTAAGATGTAAACGGATCTAACAAAGAGATATGGGACCACAAGCCTAGGAGTAGGAGGGTCAGTCGCTTTAGGAATAAGGGACACCATAGGATAAAGAAACTGAAGTTTAATTAATCTAGGATTCAACTACCCATGGGAACATTTAATAGTAGCTGCTTAGAGCTCCTAAAGGAACTGGACACCAGATCGAATAAGTGAAGATTTCTACCCATGCATATTTCATTGTCCTATGTGATGCGATAACATCACTTTTGTTGTAGTGTATGAAAGGTTGTAGCATTGTTAGTCCCATTTGATCGTTATTATCTACTATTTTTATTTAAATTTATGTTCTCTCACAACACAAATCCCGTTTGTTACCTTTAGTTTTATTAGGTCACATTCTCACACAAAGTAAACTACTATTAGTTTTGTGGGTTCGATACTCGGAATACTTCGAGATTATTACTTCTTCGACAGTTTATGCTTGTACTTAAGTTTATCTGAAATATTTTATCTCCTATAAATTTGGTTGATCAAGTTTTTGGCGTCATTGCTAGGGAACTAAAAAAAAAAATATTTTGTTTTTTATTTTGTTACTCAATGTGACCGCATGAACTCTATCTTTAGAAAACATCTAACTTTTTGTTGTTTTTTTTGTTATGCAAGAGGAAGTTGGTGCATAAGAAGAAGGTCTTTCCTTTATGAGCCAAATCCTGAGATAGAAAGAACCTTTCATCCCGGGAGACAACAACAAAGGTGAAAGCGCTGGGAGTAGAATGAGTTGAGTGCACAAGAGACCCTTGAAGTAGTTGCATTTGTACAACTTGTTCCAATGAATGATCTTGGAGACTATCCTCCTTACTCTCCAAGAGATGGTGTACATCAAAATGAAGATCAATGTCCATCACAACCACCAATACAACCTGCTGCACAACAAAAAAATCCCATCCGCATAGTAGATGATATGGATAGAGCCATTAGGGATATATAACTTCTGCATTTCAAACCTGAGACATAGGAATTCTAGATCTACCAATTGATGCGCCCACATTTAAGATGAAGCCATTGATGTTCCAAATGCTAAACTCCCTTGGACAATTCATCAGTTACCTAATAAGGATCCTTATAAACATCTAAAATACTTTATGATAATCTGGTGTTTGTTTAAAGTTAACGGTGTTTTTGAAGATACATTAAGACTTAAGTTGTTACCTTTTTCTTTGTAGGGAGATGCAGAAGCATGGCTCGACTCACTGCCCCCAACTCTATTACCACATGGAACAACCTTGTAGACAAATTTCTAGGAAAATATTTCTTGCCTGATAAGAACGCCAAATATAAAAGTGGCATCATAGCATTTAGGTAATCTCCATCCGAATTTGTCGATGAAGCGTGGATTAGATTCCAAAAGTTGGTGAAGAAATGCCTACATCACAGATTCCCAACTTGCCTCGTGATGGAACAATTCTATAATGGACTGAACAAAGCTTTAAAGACAAAGGTTAATGCATATGCATGATGATCTTTGCTGAAGAAGTCTGTAAACGAAGCCCAAGAGATTACGGATATGATAGCAAATAATAATCAGAATTAGGGTGACACAAAACACACTTCAATCACAAAAACTGTTGCTCAAATACGAGAAGTGGATATGCTTGCATCCATGAGCCAACAACTGACAACCATAAAAAAAATTGATGCAGAATTTGATGATAGAACCACAAAAAGTGGCCGCTATCCATGTTGAACATTAAACATAAACCTATGGATTATGTACTACAAACCATTTATCTAGTGAATGTATGTATAATCCCTATTTGATGTGCTATGTAGGTTACTAAAAGGTGCAAGAGCAATGAGACCCATATTCTTACACTTACAACCCAAGATGGAGGTCACATCCAAATTTTGCATGGGCAAAACCTAGCAGCAACATAACTACATCTCGGCAACAAACAAGGACGACTCTACCAGGATTCCTCCAAGTGCCACAACAGCAGCAGCAGCGAACACAACCACCAGCACCTCCCTCTGAGAAGAACCCTACAATGGTAGAATTATTGAAAGAATGCATGGTAAGAAATGATACAACTATTCGTAACTTGGAGATGTAAGTGGGACAACTAGCGAAGGAAAACCAGAGTAGATCGTCAGGGACACTACCTAGTTGCACAGAGACCCCCAAGTCAAACAAAAAATTGTTAGGGTTGATGTCCTAAAGTCTCGTGTCCTGTAGTTTGTAAATAGTTTGTACGAACGCTTATGTTGTTAATATATGATATTTACTTCACATCTTGTATTTTTGCTCAGTTGTTTGTTTTATTTGCATTACCACAAACCAATAAACATAAAATCCATGGTTATCTGTATGTGATTCAAGCATGTATGTGGTGACATACAAGTGGATCATGTCTTGAGTGATAACCAAAATGGTATGTAGTATATGGCTATAGGAGGGAAACCTTATCCTGGTAATGCTACGGATGCGGCCCGCTTTGTGGAATGGTCACAAGTATTGTGACTTGTCACAGATGGTCTGATCCTGATCATTCGTGTTGGGGACATGCGAGCGGGGGCATCCTATACAAAAAGTTTGTATAAGACCTGACCACAAAGTGTTAACGTCTCGTTATATAACACCGTTCATGACAGAGACTTCACTTCACTAGGATGACCATAAGTAACATGACCTCAATCCTGAGTGAGCTGGGAACTCCTACCATTAAGGGTGGTTCTTTGATTTGTATGGGTGCGAGTGGCCAGGTCGCCGATTCAAACCTACCATTTTAAAGATTCGTCTGATTTGGGAACTGGGAACTCAGCTACACAATATGGAATTCACTCCTTCCCCGAGGTAGGGGTAAGTAGATAGATAGCTCCCTTAAGGACTAATTCTGGGGCTTGAAAGATGTGGCGCCACACACCTTCTGTTGACCCGAGAGGTGTTCACACATAGTTGGACTATGTTGTATTGTTCATTAGAGGAATTAGTGGTACTTAAGGAGTAAGTTGTAACTACAAAGGCAAAACGGTAATTTGGCCCAACTGTACTTATGAGCATCTGTGAAGGCTCATCGTACTTATAATTGATTAAATCTGATGGGCACAGAAATATATATGTGGTAAGAAGAGTTCAGTTGTTGGTCTTTATGGAATGCCTGATAATTAACGGATGGTGGATCTCGTGGCTAAAGAGTTTAGATAGTTATTCATGAACCGTTGGAGCTTTGAGCCACAGGTCCATTAGGTCCCCTGGGTAGCTTGGATAAAGTCGAGAACCAGTGTTTGGGTTAATTTGAAATGTTTAAATTGATCAGAGGAAGTTCGATTGTATATGACATAATTGGACTGGTTAATTATATATGATATAATTGGCTTAATGTATGAGATACATTATTTTGGAGGAAATTAGATATAAATATGATTTATATCAAGTAGAGGAGAAAATACTATAGTAGATATGTGATATCAAACTATAGGATAAAAATATAATATGATTATATTTATTAATATTTTAATTAGTTAATTATATGTTAATTAAGCCAAAAATCACGTTCAGATGTGGGTTAGTGGGAATGAGTCGGTTATTGTAACCGATGAAATAAAAATGAAATTGTTTCATTTTGATTCGCGAGTTCGTTCAACTGTCCAAAAGAAATGGTAAGAGTGCGTTGTTGAAAAAGAAAACGATCGTTTAAGAATTTTGAGAGCCTATATGATAGTCCTCTCCACCTAAACAATCGTCCTTCTCACGCCTAAACGATCTCATAGCTTCCCTAAACGATCGTATAGTGTGCCGAGTTTACTAACCGATCGTATACCTTTTCCTAAACGACCGTTCAGTAAAACCTACACGATCGTTTAGCTTCTCCTAAACAATAAGCATTTTGCTATGCGATAGCGTCTTTTTCCCTCCTACTTGCTTATCGCCTACACGATCCGTGTTTCCTTCTTCCTCTACCAAATTCACCAAAGACCATGCTTCAGGTTCTCACTTCGAGAATACCCGGGGCTCTTTTCTGGTAGTGTCATCCCCACGACGTTTGTGTTCACGGTTGTTCGTGCTGCTACAGTCGACGCTTCCGCTGGGAGTTAGTAGATCGCATGGAGGTTTTCCGCTGCTTTGAGTGCTGAAGTTTGAAGAACGTCTTCAACTGGTATGACACTCTTTCCCTTGTTATTTTGTTGTTCATAGCATGCCGATAATTAGTGTTTGTTTGCATAACTGTTCGTATGAATGTATAATGTTGTATTTCGATCAATGTGAAATCGGAGCGATCTGAATGCGCTCATGGAACTCTTTGGTAAGAGATTCTTTAATTGGTATCAGAGCTAGGTTCTGATACTCCGATTTCATCTGTTGCAATGAAATGAGATTTACATTCATGGTGGGTGCATTTCTACACTGTTTAATGGTTAATATTGTTGTGGATGTGTGGGATTAATGGATGTTTTCAGGATGATTAGCCTCGGTTTGATATAGATCCTTTTACATTTGCGATTGTTTGTAAAGGCCCCTGCATTTATGGGCATTAATAATCGTTATCGAGTCTTTATTCAAAATTTGTTTGAAGTTTTGAGTCGTTTGTTGAAGTTCTGGGCAAGCGTTGCAGTTCTTCGAGGAAGGAGGCAATCTAGGGTTGATCACATCGTGCAGAAGATGTGGTACGCGATTGCTGATGATCGCATCGTAAAGTCGATGGAGTATGCGATCGCTATTGAACGCATCGCTTAAACGATGGGGTATGCGATCAAGAGTTGATTGTATCGTATTGATGATCGGGTACGCGATCGTTAAGTATCGTGTCGTGTAGACGATGAAATGCTTGCAGATCGCTTAACGCGCGCGCGCTAGACGATCGTTTAGGTTAGCAAGCTTCATCGCTTAGTAACTGACTAAACAATCGCTTAGTAATGCAAGGTAAATTGTTTACCTGGTTGCACGCATCGGTTAAACGATGAGATGCTCACGTATCGTTTAACGCACGTGCGCTAGACGATCGTTTAGGTCAGTGATGCGTTGTGAATGTGATGAAATAATGGTGTATATTGCGATGGTGGTGTATGCATTGCACATGCAAGTTTTCCTAGTAAAATCCAAGTATAAACCCTACTAGGTTGCCTGGTAAGTCCAGGGTCGAACACAGGGACTATTGAGACAATATGCGATGGTAAATTTTGATTCCTTTGCGGCGACAAAAACAAATTAGTTGGTTGGTGTATTGTTTTAAGTATAAATCCTATGCGGCGGAATTGAGTAAGAGTTGATGATAGCGAAAGTGACAATGAGTATGCAGGGAACGGGTTGAGAAAGGACTTAGCTAACACTTCCTAAGATTGCATTCAAGTTATGCGATTATGCTACACACACACAACAACACATCATCTCTCAATGCAAATTCCATAGTTCCTATTTCTAGGACGCATGCGATGTATATGATAGTATTGATAGGACTTATGTCTAAGCCTCTATTCTTGTCTATGCGATGATGAATGCTACACACATACACAAGGTGACCGCATACTATCATGTCCTATTTCTAGGGTGCATGCGATGTATAATAGCAAACAAAACTTATCTCTAAGTTTCTATCTCTTGCTTATGCGGTTCTAATCTGACTTTTTCAAGCCTAGATTCTAATATGACTCTCTCAAGTCTAGGTTCTTTCTTTAGACTACTCTCTCAAGTATCTCTAAAGGATGAAGGACACATACATAAGACAAAATGATCGCATAAAGTGAAGATCTTAGGTCATGCTAGCTAGCTAAGTGCTTCTCAACTCATTCAGAAATTTAGTTACTCATGCACATGTGAAGAGATTGAACAGATATAGAGATGCGAATTCCATTTTATAAATAAAATCAGAATACAAAACGACAATGGAAAGTAGGGATAGGAAGCCCGATAGCAATGTCTTGCTTTCCGAGGCTTTTACACTGTGTTTTACTCTACTCTACCCAAAAGAATGTTCTTGCTTTCGCAAGTGTTGGCCCTCTCTCCATTTATAGCACCTTCTAGCAGTCTTTCAAACTATCCAGGAATGATCTCTCGGCATCTTCTTCTCTCCACTCCCCCCTGCCTCTAAGTATAAGAATTACAGACTAACGGATATCTATGATCTATCTTGTATGTATATGGTGAACTGTATAGCATTCGAACTCTAAAGCTTCGAACTCCTTTAACGATGGTGGCCTTTAGTATTTATAGAACTTCAAGGTGAAGAGCTTTTCTCTCTAATGATTGCAATGGTGGGAGGTCATTAAATATCTATCTGATGCGTTGATTAATGGTCACCGAAAATTGAATGTACTTGCTATAGTGTGTTGTTAATGACTTATCAACTAAATTCAGATTTGACCGTCATCAGCTTTCCATCCCATCATGATTTATTATACTTTCACCTTGATGCGCCGTCTTTATGCGGAAAGCTACTTTTATGCGATGGGCATAGATATCCGTTATGCTTTCAACTAAATCGTGATAAGACAGAAAGCTGCTTTCACCTTGATGACCGTCATCGATCGCAACCAAATTCGCATGGCTTATCAACTAAATTCGCATGGCTTTGCGGTCGCAGTGTGTCGTTAATGACTTATCAACTAAATTCGCATGGCTTTGCGGTCGCAGTGTGTCATTAATGACTTATCAACTAAATTCGCATGGCTTTGCGGTCACAATCTTTTAGGGTGCGCGGTCGCCGAATTCCTTGGATCGTAATTTGTTTTGCGCCAACGCATTTCTCCTGCATAAAATAAGTAAATTAGCTGCTTTTATGCGATTGCAATATTCTTAGTTTAAGCTTTTGGACATGATTTTGTATATGTTTACTGTCGCATACCTACATTGTTTTACATCTTTTCTGTAATAACGTGCATTTTCGCCCGTTATCATACCCCCAAATTTAATACAATGCTTGTCCTCAAGCGTAAACTAAAGATTTTCTTTAGAGAGTCAGCCGCCTTTACCTTACCTAGATTTCTCGAGGTGACTTATTCAAATCTTATGAATCAAAATCTTCTTAATTTCTATCCTGGTTTCTTCTTAAAATATTTCTAAAATTTAAGGACTGCAAGTTTAACCTTCAAAAAGACTTTACTTGTTTCCAGGGCATCGCATGATTTATTTCAAAACTTTTTCACTGGGGTGTTTCCAAATGATTTTTATCCTTGCGTAGTTTAAATATTCTTTTTATGGCCTTGCACTGATCCAATGCCTAGCCTTCGTTTTGGCTTGCCCCCACGGGTGTCATGCGAGCATCCAACTACGAGCAAGGTGCTCTTTCTCAGTCTAAACTCATGCCCATTTGTCAGCAGAGTTGCGATCACTTTATTTCTTCGTTAATCACGATTCCTACCTTCATTTTGGCTTGCTCCCACAGGTGTCATGCGGATATCCAACTATGAGTAAGATCCAATCTCAACATTATGATTTTTTTTGTAATGTCTAAAGGTAGCAAGGTTGAAAATAAATACCGGCACCCCCAAATTTAAACACAACAATGTCCTCATTGCTGATAGATTGAAAGAATTCATGCGATGCTCTTAGGAAGTTTCGTAAAAGTCAGTTTGAAAGAAAGTTGGTGGACCACTAACTTCTAGAAATATTTCATGAATTGACTGTCTTGAAACTAAGTTGATTCTAGTACATGCGATTAGAAATAGAGCATGCGTTTCATCATTGAAATCATAATTGGTATGGAAAAATAATGCGGTGACTAACTAAAGTAATCAAGATTTAATGATTGCGCCAACTAAAGAGAATGCGATGATAAAATTATCAATTTAAGAGTGAGATGCGGAGTGCAAAATTTGGAATAAACAAAGTCAAAGAAAGATACAACCCCTAAATTTTCTCTGTTGCCCGCATCATTTGTGATCATATCCTTCTTTGCAACGAGTCGATTTCTTCAATTGCGATGGTTGAAGAACTAGTCGCGTTTTTTGGTTATCGCGTAGCTCCACCGCAATCGTTTACCATGATCGTTGCTAAAAACATCGAGAGGGTAAAAAATAATATAATTTTTTTGAAATGATGGTGTGAAAAGGATGTAAAAAGGATAAAGGATATAAAAAGGTAGAGTGAGTTCATGAAATTAAGATTTAAAAGGATACTTCAAAAGGATTGTGTCCCTGATGAATTTGAATCGTATGATTGCGTAGGGACTGCCTACTTCTTCTTTAGTCAGGAATTCCTCAGGTCCATGGAGGTTTTCTTGTGATGCAAGTCTCCTCCATGATATGTCTTGACTCTTTGCCCGTTGATTTTGAATGCGTTGGCCCCAACCTCATTGGTTAACTCAACCGCTCCATGCGGGAATACCTCTTTGATTATAAATGGACCAGACCATCGTGACTTTAATTTTCCAGGAAAAAGTTGCAGCTAAGAATTGTATAACAAGACCTTTTGTCCAACTTGGAGATTCTTCTCGCATAGTCGTTTGTCATGCCAACATTTTGCGCGCTCCTTGTAGATCTTGGCATTTTCATATGCTTGAGTTCTCCATTCGTCTAGCTCGACCAATTGAAGTTTCCTAGTCTCTCCTACGGTCTTTAAATCAAAATTGAGCTTTTTCACTGCCCACATTGCTTTATGCTCTAATTCAAGCGGTAAGTGGCATGCCTTTCCAAACATCAGCGCATACAAGGACATGCCTATAGGTGTTTTATTGGCGGTCCTGTATTCCCACAGGGCATCGTCTAGCTTCATGGCCCAATCTTTTCGTGAAGGCTTCACCACCTTCTCTAGGATCAGCTTGATTTCCCTATTGGACACCTCAGCTTGGCCGTTTGTCTGTGGATGTTATGCGGTGGTGACCTTATGGTGGATATTATACTTGAGCAGCAATTTTTTGATGACGCTATTAACAAAGTGGGAGCCTTCATCACTTATTATGGCATGTGGGGTGCCAAAACGAGTGAAGATATTTTTCCGCAAGAACTTGGAGACAACCGCCGCATCGCTTGTGATGCACGATACCGCTTCAACCCATTTGGAAACATAATCGACGATCAACAGGATGTATTTGTGACCATTTGATGGTGGAAATGGCCCAATAAAGTCTATGCCCCATACGTCGAATAGCTTCAATTCTAAGATAATATTCATCAACATTGCATTCTTCCATGAAATGTTGCCTGTGCGTTGGCACCTGTCACATTTCATCGCATAGTCTCTCGCGTCCTTGAATAAAGTTGGCCAGAAATATCCACTTTGTAATACCTTTGCTACTGTGCGCTGGCCTCCAAAATGTCCATCATACAGTGAGTCATGGCATTGGGACAATATGCGTTGGTGAGTAGTCTCTGGTACACATAGATGCAAGATCTGGTCTGACCCCCTCTTGTAAAGATTTGGCTCGTTCCAATAATAGGATTTACATTCGTGTATAAGCCGCCACTTTTGGTGGGCTGTGTAATTTTCTGGGAATTGTGCACATACTAGATAATTTACTACATCTGCGTACTATGATAATTCTTCACTTCTAAACAGCTGCTCATTTGGGAAGGTTGCGTTCACCTCCGACTGGTTGCGGTCGACTTTCGGATTTTCTAATCTTGATATATGGTCCACAACCTGGTTCTCCGTCCCCTTGCGATCAATGATTTCCATGTTAAATTCTTGAAGGAGGAGAACCCATCGAATCAATCTCGACTTTGCAACTTTCTTTGTCATCAAATATTTGATTGCTGAGTGGTCAGTGTGAACGATCATTTTGGATCCCAGCAAGTAAACTCTAAATTTCTCCAGCGCAAAGATCACCACAAGAAGTTCTTTTTCAATGGTAGTGTAATTTGTTTGGGTAGGGTTCAAGGTTCTACTCGTATATGCGATGAGATGTAACATTGTTTTCTTCTTTTTTGCTAGCACCACCCCCATCACATAATCGTTAGCATCGCACATCAGCTTAAAGGGCTGTGTCCAGTCCGATGCAATCAATATAGGTGCAGTTATTAATGCGTTTTTTAGTATCTTGAATGTGTTAAGGCATTGTTCATCAAAGTCAAACATTCTTTCTGCCTCTAGCAACGCACTCAATGGTCAAGCAATCTTCGAAAAGTCCTTCACAAAACGTCGATAAAATCCTGCATGCCCCAGGAAGCTTCTGACAGCCTTCACATAAGCTCCCACCTCCAGCCCATCCTTGGAAACTTTATGCCCTAGCACAATACCTTCCTTCATCATGAAGTGACACTTCTCCCAGTTCAGCACAAGATTCATCTCTTCACATCTTCTCAGTATCTTCTCCATATTGTTTAGACATACTTCATATGTTTGCCTGTACACTGAGAAATCGTCCATAAAAATTTCCATTGAGTCTTTAAGATACTCAAAGAAGATGGCCATTACGCACCTCTGGAACGTGCTTGGCGCATTGCATAATCCAAACGGCATACGTTGAAAAGCAGACGTTCCATAGGGGCAGGTGAATGTGGTTTTCTCTAGGTCTTCAGGAGCAATCATGATTTGGTTGTACCCCACATACCCATCCAAAAAGCAGAAGTAATCATTTCCTACTAGGCGGTCTAACATCTAGTCAATGAAAGGCAAGAGGAAATGATCCTTCTTTGTCGCCGCATTAAGTTTGCAGTAGTCCATGCAGATCCGCCAGCCAATGACGGTCCTCATTGGTATTAATTCATTATTTGCATTTGGAACTACTGTCATTCCTCTTTTCTTTGGCATATATTACACGGGGCTGACCCACGTGCTATCAGCGATTGGATAAATAATGCATGCGTCTAACCATTTGATTATCTCCTTTTTCACGATCTCTTTCACCACAGGGTTCAGTCTGCATTGATGTTCGATCGACCCTTTTTGATTTTCTTCGAGACGTATCCTGTGCATGCAATATGCGGGGCTGGTTCCTCTAATGTCTGCCAGCGTCCATCCTATTGCTTTTATGTACTTTTTCAGGATGCTCAGCAGTGCATGCTCTTATTCTTCTTGAAGTGCAGAGGAAATTATTACTGGTAAAGTTTTATTTTGCCCCAGAAAAGCATACTTCAGGTGGTTTGGCAGGGTTTTCAATTCCACAGTGGGTGGTTGTTGTGCTTTTCTCTCTTCATTCAACGTCAGTTTTCTTCTTTGGTTGTTGTTTCCACGATTGCATTGCAGGTTACTACGGATGTGGTCGCATCCTCTCTTTCATTTTCATCTTCAGACTTTTCTTCTTCATAACAACTGGGTTCATTGTTGGAATCTTTTAAGTTTTCTTCTTCTGGATACTTCAATGTCAAACCTGAGCTTCTTTCCATTCATATTCAGCGTGATCTCTCCCTTGTACACATCAATCTGAGCGTGACCAGTGGATAAAAATGGTCGTCCCAAAATGATGGTTACCTCTTTGTCTGCTTTATAATCGAGGATGATGAAGTCTGCCGGTAAGATAAATTTGTCAATTGAGACCAGGACATCCTTCACCTTCCCCTCT
Source organism: Benincasa hispida (assembly GCF_027475165.1). Lineage (NCBI taxonomy): Eukaryota > Viridiplantae > Streptophyta > Magnoliopsida > Cucurbitales > Cucurbitaceae > Benincasa > Benincasa hispida. The sequence goes on from NC_143478.1 coordinate 22,019,246, forward strand.
GGATGAACTAGGGACCTGTTTGCCAGCTGAAGAGTCACCGTCGTGGGCGCCAGCTGCCCCACATTCAACTGTTTAAAAATTGAAAGGGGTATTAAGTTGATACTGGCCCCGAGATCGCAAAGCGCTTGACCTATATATATCCCTTCAATTGAGCAGGATATTGAGAAACTTCTGGGGTTATGCATTTTCGATGGAATAATGGTGTTTGACTTTTGTGTTAACGCCACCGTTGCGAACTTCCCTGTGCTCTTCTTCTTGGTCACCATGTTCTTCAGAAACTTCGCATATTTTGTCATTTGATCAATTGCTTCAGTGAAAGGGATGTTGATATGTAACTGTTTCAACATGTCCATGAAGCGATGATACTGCACTTCATCATTTTTCTTCTTCTTAAGTCTCTGAGGAAATAGTGGCAGCTGTATTTTCACGGTTCCCTGTTCCATAGGCTTAGAAGTGGATGCAACTTTCGGATCCATCGTCTCATTTTCTTCTGGTTCTTCTTAAGTTAACGGGGTCTGGGATTCCATCGCAACTAGATTAGTCTGACTTGGCTCCTTCTTCTCTTCCGCCACTGTTTTTCCACTTTGCAACGTCACAACTTGACATTGCTCCTTTCCCGTATTCCCCGAGTTACGAGGGAGCTCAATTGAACTCGGCAACGCCCCTTGCGCTCTATTCTTTAGCTCGCCCACAATTTGTCCTATCTGAATTTCGAGATTGCGGATAGACGTTGCCTGATTCTGAAGTACTGTTTCATTCTTCTCAATATACTACTTTAGTAAGCTCTCTAAAGATGAAGATTGCGGCGCCTGTGAACTGCTAGCTTGATTTTGCGATTGATCGTTTGTTTACGGGAAAAATCTTGACGGCCCTTCTTTTTGCGCCATGGGATGATAATTTTGTTGTTGATTTTTCCACGCGAAGTTATGGTGGTTTTTCCACCCGGGGTTATAAGTATTGGAGTAAGGATTATTCTTTATGAAGTAAATAGACTACGGATTCCTCGGACACTCTTCCATCGGATGGGCTTCTCCACAAGTGGCACAACTTGCGCTCGTTTGATCGATTGCGTTGACCTGCCCTCTATGCATTTAATGCATCTCCCAGAAGTCTTTCGAGCTATCCAAGAGTGATCTCTCAGCGTCTTCTTCTATCCGCTCCCCTCTGCCTTTAAGTAAAGAATTACAGACTAACGACTATCTATGATCTATCTTATATGTATATGGCGAACTGTATAGCATTTGAACTCTAAAACTCCAAACTCCTTTAACGATGGTGGCCTTCAGTATTTATATAGCTTTAAGGTGAAGAGCTTTTCTCTCTAATGATTACAATGATGGGAGGTCATTAAATCTTTGTCTGATGTGTCGATTAATGGTCACCGGAAAGTTGAATGTACTTGCTATAGTGTGTCATTAACGGCTTGTCAATTAAATTCGGATTCGACTGTCATCAGCTTTCCGTCCCATCACGATTTATTATGCTTTCACTTTGATGCACCGTCTTTATGCGGCCACCTACTCGAGCAAGTTCTCGCGAGCACATATGATCGCATGGCTTTGCGGTTGTAATCTTTTAGTGCGCGCGGTCGCCGAGTTCCTTGGATCGCAATTTGCTTTGTGCCAATGAATTTCTCCTACACAAAATAAGTAAATTAGTTGCTTTTATGTGATGGGCACATGCGATCGCAATATTCTTAGTTAATGCTTTTGGACATGATTTTGTATATTTTTACCGTCGCATACCTACATTGTTTTACATCTTTGCACTGTAATAATGTGCATTTCTGCCCGTTATCAGTTAGCAAGCTTCATTGCTCAGTAACTGACTAAACGATCGCTTGGTAACGCAAGGTAAATCGTTTACCTATCGTCGTGCTACACGATTGCACAGACGATCAGGCTTCGTAGCCTCGTCGTCATCTACGCGATCGTTTAATTATGCTCCTATTGTCTAGTGCGCGTTGAACAATCGTCTACCTATAGCGTTTGCTACAAGATTAAGACCTCCTGGCGGTTCAAGACCCAGTTCGCCTGTGAACCGGTTTGCTCGATAAAAAATGTAATAGATAGGGTTTTTTTCATTCCGGTTTTTGTAAAGGCTCATCCCGGTCCATTAATCCTTTATTTATTACATGCGATGTATATGTTTTTTATATGTCATATGGTATGCACATATAGTAAATCCTACTTAGGTTATGCAATGGTCATGCATCATCTCACTATTATAATTGTTATAATTTAGAGAAGCATGATTTAATTATGTAAGAGCATACTCATGTATCATATAATATAAGAGTTATATTTATGCATGCATAAAAAACATTGACATGCATCATCTTTATATTATAATTGTTATAGTATAAAGGTGAATGATTGCATGTTTGCTTGGTTGTTACGCGTTATATAAAAGTTATAATAGTAATGACCAGAAATTGCATGAAGCATGACACATAGGTTACTTTATAAATGTTATAAACATCTCGTTGTGTGCAATGTTTTTAGTTGTTTCTTTTTAAAAGTTAAAGAGAAATTATAATTAAAAGAAATAAGAAAGATATGTATGCTCACTTAGATTTAATTCATGGTTTTATAGTGTTTAAAACTTGGATCACATAGACCTAAGATCACGGTTCTAATACGATTAGCACCCCTAAGGCTTTAATCTTTTAATCAGTTTAATAGGATTAAATTGGCTAATAAAAGGTTATAGTGTAGCAAATCTATCTATAAGGGATCTTTTGTTGAAGGCGGGTTCTGTCTAGGCTGGGGTATTTAAGTTGATGGAAACGTAACACCCCTACCTGGGAACTTACCTGAAAAGGTGAATTAGATAGATTTGATGCATCCATGCAAGTTAAGGACACTCCATTAAAGTGTTTAAATGTGACTACTTGAACTTGTTCATATTTCATAGACAAACGTTGTTTATGAGCAGAGTTTAAAAAGACGACTTAGACTAAAATCAGTAGCCGGATTGTCTAGGTTAATGAATCCTCAAGTAGAACATTCAGTGGGAGGTACTTGAGGCATGAGATACTTCACTTAAACCTTTCACGTTTCTCCTAAATAGCCCACACTGTGAGATCTACCCTTGACCTCGCGGCACCTTTGCGTGTCCCACTAATGGATGGTATTTGGGTAGGTCAATATCAAGGTGGATGGAGAGAGTGTTCATAGTAAGTGGGAGCGAGAAGTATGACCGTATATCCCTCAGTCTTCCTCGTTAGGTTGAATAAAGTTACTACGCATCACCTCGAAGCACCCTGGGTGTGTCCCTCTAAAGGATGACAGTTTTGCACATTTCTTTATTTGAACTCCTATAAGAGGATAAGGTAACTTAGTTTCTTGTCCTAATCTGCTTCTTCCCTACGGTGGGCTCATTAGGGCGGAACTCTAGCACCGAAAGCGAGGGGTTACACTTACGCGAAATAGTTAAAGGTTAACGATTCTGGACCAAAAAATGGTGGTTGTTAGGTTCAGTTCCAAGAGTTGGTTCTGCTTAATGGTTGAGAATGTCTCATCCCAGCGAAGGGGCAACTAGTCACCCCACCGGTGACGTTTGTCCTGCCTCACTGAGGCATCATTGCAAAATAGAAGTCTATAACTTAAGGTACTTGAAACTATTTTACAAAACTGATTGGTTTAAAAGTGGTTTAGCAAATTTCTAATAAAGTTTTGTTCGTATTTTTAGCAACTTTTTCAAAATGGCAACAACCATGTTGGCATTGTTAAGCGCCAAAAAACTTACTGGCGATAATTTCGCAACATGGAAACATATGATCACGACGATCCTGATCATTGAGGATCTCATGTTCGCTCTCATGGAGGCTTGTCCTCCTATTCCGGCTCTGAATGTCGCTCGAAATGTTTGGGAGGCATACGAGCGATGGACAAGGGAAAATGAGAAGGTCCGAGCCTACATATTGGCAAGTCTTTATGAAGTCTTGGCCAAGAAACATGAGCTTATGGTCTCAGCGCGTTAGATCATGGAGTCCCTACGGGGGATGTTTGGATAACCATCTGAACAGCTTATGCATGAGGCTCTTAAATATATATTCAACTCCAAAATGGAAGAATGCACCTCTATTCGTGAACATGTGCTAAACATGATGGTCCACTTTAATATGGGGGAGTTGAATGGGTCTACCATCGATGAAGGCAGCCAGGTTAACATAATCTTGCATTCTTTGCCGGAGAGCTTCCTACACTTTATTAGCAATGTGATTCTTAACAAAGTGAAATATAACCTTACAACTCTCATCAATGAGTTGCAAACATACCAATCTTTACTGAAAAGTAAGGAGAGGCAGAAGGGTGAGACAAATGTTGCTCCATCCTCTAGGATGTTCCATAGAGGTTCGACATCAGGAACAAAGTCTGCACCTTCTACTTTTAACTCTGCAAAGGGGAAGAAGAAGAAGGGTGATAAAGGAAAAGGGAAGACACCTGCTAACCCACCGCCTGTCACCCAAAGTAGGCATCCACAAGTTGCTAAGGGAAAGTGTTTCCACTGCAACCAAGACAGACACTGGAAGAGGAACTGTCTTCGGTATCTGAAAGAGAAGAAAGCAACAAAGGCCGATAAAGGTAAATGTAATTTACTTATGCATGAAACTTGTTTAGTGGAGAATGATGATTCTGCCTGGATAATTGATTCGGGTGCCACTAACCATGTTTATTCTTCTTTTCAGGGGATTAAATCTTGGCGAAAACTTAAGGCTGGTGAGATGACGATGCGAGTAGGCACCGGGCACGTTGTCTCAGCTGTGGCAGTGGGAGGACTCAAGTTAGCTTTACATAATAGGTTTCTTATTTTAAATGATGTATATATTGTTCCTGAACTAAAGAGGAACCTTATTTCTGTAAAGTGTTTATTGTAATGTAAATATACTATCTCGTTTAATGTGGATAAAGCGTTTATTCATAAATATGGTGTTTTTATTTGCACAACAAATTTGGAATCGAATTTATATGTGCTAAGGCCATTAGCCATTAATTCCCTCCATAATACTGAATTGTTCAGAACTGCCGTAACTTAATCAAAACGTCGAAGAATTTCTCCAAAAGAAAATACCCAACTTTGGCATCTTCGTTTAGGGCACATCAATTTCAATAGGATTGAGAGATTGGTGAAGAATGGACTTCTAAATGAGTTAGAAGAAAATTCTTTACCAGTGTGCGAATATTGCCTTGAGGGTAAGATTATTAAGCGACCTTTTACTGGAAAAGGTTATAGAGACAAGGAGCCTCTTGAGTTAGTACATTATAACCTTTGTGGTCCTATGAATGTGCAAGCCCAAGGTGGCTACGAGTATTTTATCAGTTTCACTGATGATTACTCAAGGTACGGGTATGTTTATCTTATGCAACGAAAGTCTGAATCCTTTGAAAAGTTCAAAGAGTTCAAGGCTGAAGTTGAAAATGCATTAGATAGATGGATTAAAACACTTCGATTGAATCAAGGTGGAGAGTTTTTGGACTCGGTATTCTAGGACTATTTGATAGAACATGGAATCATTTCCCAACTCTCAACGCCAAGTACACCTCAGCAGAATGGTGTAGCGGAGAGAAGAAAATAGAACCTTGTTAGACATGGTTCACTCGATGATGAGTTACGCTTCCTTACTGAACTTGTTTTGGGGTTTCGTAGTGGAAACTGCGGTATATATACTCAACTGTGTTCCCTTCAAGAGTATTGCAAGAACACCTCTGGAGTTGTGGAATGGGCATAAAGCTAGTTTACGTCACTTCTGCATTTGGGGTTGCCTTGCACATGTGCTTGAGGCCAATCCCAAGAAGTTGGAACCACGGTCGAGGTTATGCCTTTTTGTAGGCTAGCCCAAAGGTACACGAGGGGGTTATTTTTATGATCCGACGAAAAATAGGGTGTTTGTTTCAACAAACGCTACTTTTCTGGAGGAGGATCATATAAGGGAGCACAGTCCACGAAGCAAAGTTGTGTTGCGTGAGCTTTCCAATGAAACTACTGAAACTTCAACAAGAGTTGCTGAAGAGCCTGCTACATCAGCAAGGGTTATTGATTGGAGTTCATCCAGTAGGTTAGTTCCACCTCAAGAGTTGAGGGAACCTCAACGTAGTGGGAGGGTTGCGAACCCACCCATTCACTATCTGGGTTTCACAGAAATCCTTGCTATGGTAACAGATGGTGACGTTGAGGATCCGTTGTCTTATAAGAAGGCAATGAAGGATGTTGACCGAGATGAATGGGTCAAGGCCATGGATCTCGAGATGGAGTCGATGTACCTCAACTCAGTATGGGATCTTGTAGATCAGCCTGATGAGGTAAGACCTATAGGAAGTAAATGGATCTACAAGCGCAAATGGGGTGCTGATGGGAAGGTACAAACCTTCAAGGCTCGACTTATGAAAAAGGGTTATACTCAGGTAGAGGGAGTTGACTATGAGGAAACTTTCTTGCCTGTTGCCATGTTAAAGTCGATTCATATCCTCCTATCCATTGCAACTTATTATAATTATGAGATATAGAAAATGGACGTCAAGACGACCTTTCTGAATGACAATCTTGAGGAGACCATTTACATGGTGCAAACCGAGGGATTCATAGCTTAAGGTCAAGAGCAAAATGTTTGCACACTGAATCGGTCTTTATGGATTGAAATAGGCATCTCGATCTTGGAACATACGATTTGATACTGCAATCAAGTCATATGGCTTTGACCAAAACGTTGATGAACCCTGTGTCTACAAGAAGATCATTAACGCTTCAATAGTCTTCTTAGTGTTATACATAGACGATATCCTACTCATTGGGAATGATGTAAGTCTACTGACTGCAGTTAAGAACTGGCTAGCGACCCAATTCCAAATGAAAGATTTGGGAGAGGCTCAGTTTGTTCTAGGTATACAGATCTTTCGGGATCATAAGAACAAAGTGCTAGCACTATTTCAAGCATCGTACATTGACAAGATGTTGCTCAAGTACTCGATGTAGGACTCCAAGAGGGGCCTACTACCGTTCAGGCATGGAGTTACTTTGTCTAAGGATATGTGTCCTAAGACGCCTTAAGAGGTTAAGGAGATGAGATGGATCAGTTTAACCCAGGCCATTTTAATGTTACTGACCCATTTACGAAGGCTCTCACGATTACAGTGCTTGAGAGTCACCTACGGAGCATGGGTCTACAGGATTGCTTGCGGCTGGACTAGGGCAAGTGGGAGATTTTCTTGTACTGGGCTTTTATGCCTTAGTTTATTGTTTTGTACTAGTTTTTTGTACACCCCACTTCGCTTTAGGACAAGTGGGAGATTGTTGGGGTTGATGTCCTAAAGTCTCGTGTCCTGTAATTTGTAAACAGTTTGTACGAACGTTGTGTTGTTAATATGTGATATTTACTTCACATCCTGTATTTTTGCTTAGTTGCTTGTTTTATTTACTTTACCACAAACCAATAAACATAAAATCCTTGGTTATCTATATGTGACTCAAGCATGTATGTGGTGACATACAAGTGGATCATGTCTTGAGTGATAACCAAAATGGTCTATAGTATATGGACATAGGAGGGAAACCTTATCTTGGTAACGCTACAGACGTGGCCCGCTTTGTGAAATGGTCACAAGTGTTGTGACTTGTCACAGATGGTTTGATCTTGATGTGTTGGGGACATGCAAGCGGGTGCGTCCTATACAAAGAGTTTGTATAAGACCTGACCACGAAGTGTTAACGTCTTGTTATATAACACCGTTCATGACAGAGGCTTCACTTCACTAGGATGACCATAGGTAACATGACCTCAATCCTGAGTGAGTTGGGAACTCCTGTCATTGAGGGCGATCCTTTGATTTGTATGGGTGCGAGTGGCCAGGTCGTCGATTCAAACCTACCATTTTTGGGATTCGTCTGATTTGAGAGCTGGGAACTCAGCTACACAATATGAAATTCACTTCTTCCCCGAGATAGGGGTAAGTAGATAGATAACTCCCTTAAGAGCTGATTCCGGGGCTTGAACGATGTGGCACCACACACCTTCTCTTGGCCCGAGAGGTGTTCATACATAGTTGGACTATGTTGAATTGTTCATTAGAAGAATCAGTAGTACTTAAGGAGTGAGATGTAACTACAGAGGCAAAACGGTAATTGGGCCCAACTGTACTTACGAGCATCTATGAAGGGTCATCGTACTGATGATTGGTTATATCCGATGGATACTGAAATATATTTGTGGTAAAAAGAGTTCAGCTATTGGTCTTTAGTGGAATACCTGACAGTTTACGGATAGTGGATCTTGTGGCTAAAGAGTTTAGTCAGTTATTCACGGACCGTTGGAGCTTTGAGCCACAGGTTCATTAGGTCCTCTGGGTAGCTTGGATAAAGTCGAGAACCAGTGTTTGGGTTAATTTGAAATGTTCAAATTGACAAGAGGAAGTTCGATTATATATGATATAATTGGAATGGTTATGATATAATTGGCAAAATGTATGAGATACATTATTTTGGAGGAAATTAGATATAAATATGATTTATATCAAGTAGAGGAGAAAATACTATAGTAGATATGTGATATTAAACTATATGATAAAAATATAATATCATTATATTTATTAATATCTTAATTAGTTAATTATATGATAATTAAGCCAAAAACCACGTTTGGACGTGGGTTAGTGGGAATTAGTCGGTTATTGTAACTGATGAAATAAAAATGAAAATTTTTCATTTTGATTCACAAGTTCGTTCAATCGTCCAAAAGAAATCGTAAGAGCATGTTGTTGAAAAAGAAAACGATCGTTTAAAAATTTTGAGAGCCTATATGACAGTCCTCTCCGCCTAAACGATCGTCCTTCTTACGCCTAAACGATCGCACACTTATTTCTACACGATCGCATAGCTTCCCTAAACGATCATATAGTGTGCCGAGTTTGCTAAATGATCGTATACCTTTTCCTAAACGATCATTCAGTAAAGCCTACATGATCGTGTAGCTTCTCCTAAATGATAAGCATTTTGCTATGCGATAGCGTCTTTTCCCCCCTACTTGCTTATCGCCTACAGGATTCGTGTTTCCTCCTTCCTCTACCAAATTCACCAAATATCATGCTTTGGGTTCTCACTCCAAGAATACCTGGGGCTCTTTTCTTGTGGTGTCGTCCCCATAGTGTTCGTGTTCGCGGTTGTTCATGCTGCTGCAGTCGACCCTTCCGCTGGGCGTTGGTAGATCGTGTGGAGGTTTTCTATTGCTTTGAGTGCTGAAGTTTGAAGAACGTCTTCAACTGGTATGGCACTATTTCCCTTGTTATTTTGTTGTTCATAGCATGCTGATAATTAGTGTTTGTTTGCATAACTGTTCGTATGAATGTATAATGTTGTATTTCGGTCACTGTGAGATCGGAGCGATCTGAACACGCTCATGGAACTCTTTGGTAAGAGATCCTTCAAAAAGAGCAATACAAGGCTGTCACCCTAAGAAATGGGTTGGAATATGAAGGGCCGAAGATGCTTGGAGAGCACAAACAGAGTCGTGAGGGAGCAACAACAAATGTTATGTCTAAGGAAGGACTAACCTCAATAGTTGAAGAAAAGAAGAAAGTTGCAAAAGATAAAAAGAAAGATGAAGACAAAACCTCAGTAGGTACATGGGAAAAAAATATAGTTCCAGTATACAAGCCATTAATACCTTTTCCCCAGATATTGCAAAAAGTGAACCAGGATACATAATCAAGAAGTTATTGGACATTTTAAAGCAACTTCATATCAATATTCTTTTAGTTGAGACATTAGAGAAAATTTCAAACTATGTGAAATTTGTAAAAGATATCTTATCCAAGAACTGCAAGCTGCTGGAGAATGAAACTGTTGCATTAACCGAGTGCTATAGTGCCTTGATCAACAACAAGATTCTCTTAAAGCTAAAAGACCTGGGAAGCTTCATCATCCTATATTCTATTAGAGGAAAAGTTTAGGCAGAGCATTGTGCGATCTGGGTGCAAGCATTAATTTATGCCTAATTCAGTGTTTGCATAGTTAGGGATTGGGGAAGTGAAACCGACAACTGTAACTCTTCAGTTGGCCGATAGATCCACAACTAATCTAGTGAGAAAGATTGAATATGTTTTGGTAAAGGTCAATAAGTTTGTATGTTTTGTAGACTTCATAATCTTGGACTATGAGGCAGATAGAGAAGTTCCTATCATCCTTAAGCTTTTGTTCCTTGCTACAGGACATACACTAATTGATGTGCAGAAGGGAAAGTTAACCATGCGAGTCAACGATCAACAAATCACGTTTAATGTTTTGAATGCACTTAAGTTCCCCTGCGGTATTGACGAATGCTCATTTATCAAGGATATTAACAATTATTCGTTTATTGAAGATATTGATGCATTGGTTTATAATGTGTAGGCCTGGATGACTCAAGAAGTGCAAGACATAATTCCTAAAGAAATTGTAGAAATGGAGCAGATTGCTACAGTCGCAGTAACCACAAAGAGCACAAAGTGTCTAGACCATTAAAGTCATCAATAATTAAACCGCTAGAGCTCTAGTTGAAACCATCGTCATCACACTTGAAGTATGCATATCTCATTTAGAACAACACATTGCCGATAATCATTGCTACAGAATTGATCAAGCAGAACGAACAATTGTTGTTGAACATTCTAGGAAAACATAAACAAGCAATTGGCTAGACATAGCTGATATAAGGTGAATGAGCCCTTCGTTTTGTATGCACCCGATCAATCTAGAGGAAAAAGCAAAGAACCCCATTGAAAACCAAAGCCGTTTGAACCTGAATATGAAGGAAATTGTGCGTAAAGAGATTATCAAATGGTTAGATGTTGGAGTAATCTATTCTATTGTTGGCAGTTCATGGGTCAATCCTGTTCAATGTGTGCCCAAGAAAGGGGGCATGACTGTGGTACCCAATGAACAAATGAACTAATCCCAACAAGAATAGTGACATGTTTGCGTGTATACATGGATTACCGCAAGTTAAACAAAGCCACGAAGAAGGACCACTTCCTGTTACCGTTCATTGACTAGATGTTTGACATGTTGACGGGGAAGGAATATTACTGCTTCCTTAATGGATACTCGGGTTATAATCAGATTACAATAGTGCCAGATGATTAGAGTAAAACAACGTTCATTATACCCATGTGGCTTTTTCGCTTTTAGGCGAATGCCATTTGGCTCGTACAATGCTCAAGCAACATTCCAATGATGCATGATGGCAATATTCTTAGACCTTGTGGAGCGGACTGTCGAAGTATTCATGGACGACTTTTCTATGCATTGAGAATCATTTCAAATCTATTTGAAGAATTTGGAGCATGTGTTGAATCATTGTGAAGAAACGAATCTGGTACTCAGTTGGGAAAAATGTCACTTTATGGTGACAGAAGGAATCGTCTTGGGGCATAAGATATCCAAACATGGACTTGAAATGGATAAAGCTAAGGTTGAGCTTATCTCTAAGCTTCCTGCTTCCACAAAAGTGAAAATGTAAGAAATTTCTTGGGACATGCTAGTTTTTGTAGAAGATTCATAGAAAACTTCTCACTGATTTCAAGGCCCCTCTACAAACTATTGGAGGTTGATAAACCATTTTTTTTTATTAAAAGTGTGAGGAAGCATTTGAGAAGCTGACAGAAGCATTGACAACAACCCCTATCATGGCAAAACCTTATTGTCATTGTCGTTCGAGTCGATGTGTGATACAAGCGACTATGTAATTGAGGTAGTGTTGGCACATAAAAAGGCAAAGTTATTCATCCAGTTTATTATGTAAGTAAAATAATGAATGAAGCCCAGGAGAATTACACCACAGAAAAGGACTTATTAGCAGTGGTATTTGGTTTTGAGAAATTTAGACCCTATTTGTTAGGGACCAGAGTTGTCGTCCACACTGGCCATTTGACATTGAAGTATCTGCTTACAAAAAAAGAATGTGAAACCATGATTGATCAGATGGATACTGATGTTGCAGGAGTTTGACTTGGAGATTATAGATAGAAAAGGAACGGAGAACCAAGTAGCTGATCATTTGTCAAAATTAAAAAGAAAGACAGAAGAATTAGGCGAAGTGAGAGATGCTTTCATCGATGAGCAACTGTTAACGGTTGACAGCAGTCCATGGTATGCTGACTTTGCTAACTACTTGGCAGCGGGCATTATTCCACCAGAAGCTACGAGCCAATAGTTGAAAAAAATTCTTCCATGATCTAAAGCAATACCATTGGGATGAACCTTTATTGTTTAAGCAAGGACCATACCTAATTTCAAGATAGTGAGTCAGAGGATTAGGTACGTTCTATTCTTAAGGCCTATCATGATGCACCTTATGGAGATCCTTTTGTAGGTACTAAAATACCAGCCAAAGAGTTGTAATGCGGGTATTTTTGGCTAACATTATTTAAAGATGCTCACATGTTTGTTCAAAGTTGCGACCAATGCTAGAGGACTGGAAATTTAACTGCTCGTAGTGAAATGCCCATGAACTATGTCTTGGAAGTGGAAATCTTTGATGTTTGAGGATTCGATTTCATGGGGTCGTTCCTTCCATCATTTGAGAACTCTTACATTCTTCTCGCGACAGATTATGTCTCCAAATGGATAGAAGTTGTTGTGACCGCATCTAATAATGTGAAGGTGGTGAAGAAGTTCCTTTTAAAGAACGTCTTCAGCAGATATGGAATGCCAAGGGCTTTAATAAGTGATGAATAGTCACATTTCATCAACAGATCGATGGCCAGTCTGCTAAAAAAATACAATGTGAAACATCGTATGGCCATAACATTCCACATCTAGACTAATGGTCTGGCAGAGTTGTTAAATAGAGAAATCAAAGGAATTCTCAAGAAGACAGTGGATCCATTGAGGAAGGTGATAACGAGTAGAAATGCACGTTATTACAGTACTAAGTTATTAAACAATGCAGGTTTGTGTTGATAAAATATATAAGATTGCGTCCAAAAAGCATTAAGTTCATGACATTGTGGTCGCATGCATTCATCGCATGAAAACAATTAACTTTTGTATTTGTATGCAGAATATGCGTTGACGCAATGCGGAAAATGCGATCACAAGAAATCAATGGTCGAGCGCAGCATTACCGCAAGGCTTTGCGATGATTTGTGCTCGTAAGCATTTGCTCAAGAAGGATTGCCGCATAGAGTCGGCACAACTTGGTGGGTGCATTTGAGTGAAAAGCATAATTAATCATGATGGGATAGAAAGCTGATGACGGTCGAGTCCAAACTAAGTTGACAAGCCGCTAACGATCTACTATAGCAAGTACACTCAGCTTTTTGTTGACAAATATTCGGCGTATCAGACAGAGAATTAAAGCCATCCCATTAGTGCAATCATAAGAGAGAAGACGCCTTTCACCTCGTAGCTCTATAAATACCGAAGGCAACCTTCAGTAAAGAAGTTCAGATAGTTAGAGAATTTTCCCTTAGTTAGAAGTAGCCTTGTTCTTAGAATTTCTTTTATTTAAGATGGAAGCGAGAAAAGCGAGATTGTGTCGAGAGATCATTCTGGTGAACTTGGAAGAGTGCCGGAAGCGTCGAGCTCAGAGAGAGGGCCAGCTTCTGCAGAAGCAAGAATATCTTTTAAACAGAATAGAGTTAACAGTGTAAAAGTCTTGGGAAGCAAGGGATTGCTACCAGGCTCTCTATCTTTATCTTCCATTGTCATTTTGTACTTAAACTTATCTAAAGAAATGGAATTTACTTCTTTATATCTATTCACTCTCTGTTTATTACGCATGAGTAGCTAAATCTGTCGAATGGGTTGAGAAGTACTTAGCTAGCATAACTGGGGATCTTCATTCTATGAGATTATCTTGTATTATGTATGCTTCATTCGTCCATTAGAGATACTCGGGAGGGTAGTCTAAGGATAGAATCTAGGCTTGGAAAAGTCAGTTTAGAATCTAGGCTCGAGAGAGTCAGATTAGAACACATAATCAAGTGATAGGAGCTTAGGAATAAGCATTGTTTGCTATTAACGCATCACATGCATCCTAGAGATGGTTATGATTGTGTGCGGTCACCTTGTCGTTGTTTGCATTTTGCATCATCGCATAGGCAAAAAGTAGAGACTTAGGAATAATCTCTATGGACATTTCGCATTCATCACATGCGTCCTAGAATTAAGATCATGACATTTGCATTGGAAAATGATTTGCTGTCGCATGAGTGTAGCATGATCGCATAGTTTGACGCATTCCGGGGAAATGCTAGCTAAAGACCTTCTCAACCTATTCCTCTGCATACTCAGTGTATCTACTGCATAATCGATCTTTTCTCAAATCTGCCGCATACTTTTTATATCTCAAACAACAACCCAAAATAACTCTTTGATTGATTGGTTACCACAAAGTATTCTTAGAAATTATCACCGCATATTGTTTTCCCTAATCTCTGAGTTCGACCCTGGACTTACCAGGAAACTCAGTGGTATTTATACTTGGATTCCGCTGGGAAAACATGTTGCTCAACGCATTTCCATCATCGTGTTTCATTCCATAATTTCATCACATAAAATAACGCATTAGAAGGACGGGTTATTACAACTTGACAAAGCACTATGGACGCACAGGACAACTTTTAAAGTGCCATTAGAAATGTCTCCATATAGGACAATCTTCGGTAAGACATGTCATCTGCCATTAGAATTAGAGCATAAAGAACTATGGGCAATCAAGAAGCTAAATATGGATATGAAGCAAGCAAAAGGAAAAAGGATGTTACAACTGAATGAGCTAGAGAAGCTTCGATACCAAGCCTATGAAAATACCAAACTAAGCAAGGACAAGATGAAAAGATACTATAATGAGAATACGACCAACCAGGTTTAAAAAGGGACAATAGGTGTTGCTATTCAATTCTAGATTAAAGTTATTCCTAAGGAAGCTTAAGTCCAGGTGGTCAGGGCCATTCGAGATTTACAAAATATTTCCACATGGTGCAATAGAGCTGAAAGATGACGATTATAGTGGCCAAAAAGTGAAACCCTATCGGAGTGTGGAAGAGAACAAAGGGAAAGTTTCAATTTCCATTGTCGAGTTAGAATAGTCATGAAAACTTGTACACATGTATGTTTTTCTTTATTTTGTAAAAAAAAAAAAAAAAAAAAAAACTGAGTTTGTATTTGCTTCAATTAAATAAGCTTTGTCTAGGTGGGTTTTGTCTAAGGACAAGGTATTTAAGATGATCGTAGGGAACATCTTGACCTGGGAACCTACCTTGGATTTTATTTTA
The DNA here is from genome assembly GCF_027475165.1 of Benincasa hispida. Classification (NCBI taxonomy): domain Eukaryota; kingdom Viridiplantae; phylum Streptophyta; class Magnoliopsida; order Cucurbitales; family Cucurbitaceae; genus Benincasa; species Benincasa hispida. Next base: position 22,034,497 of record NC_143478.1, read on the forward strand.
GGTAACGAACATTCTAAGATTTTTGCTTAAGTGTGCAGATAAAAAAGGGGGGGGGGGGGGGAGGGGAGAGGAAAGTTAATGCGCCTGCATCAGACTAAGTGATGTGGCCGCATCAATGGGCAAAACTTAGGGTTTTTTTTAAAGGGTCACTTCAAGTCAGTGGGCAACGCTACCCATAAATAGGTTGACCTGCCCATCATTTAATTCCACCCTTTGTTTCACCTACCCTTTTAAGATTTCATTTGCATTTTTCTCTCCCAAAGAAAAACCGTCTGAGGGTCTTACCGATAATCTTCTTTCTCCTTTTTTCGGTGCCACTACTCACAAAATCACTCCCACTACCCATGATGAAGCTCGATTCCTCTTCAAAAAAGGAAGCGCTAAAGGAGCATTCACCTTCTAGTTGAAAGAAATCAAGACAGGGAAAGATTCAACCTTGAAATAAAAAAAAGAATGGCTAGCCATGACCGATCAACCTCCGCAATCAGTGTTTGCTTCATTCGGACATGGTGCAACGAGGAGCAAGCATCAAAGCACTCGAAGAATGCAGGAAGAAAGGGAAGAAGTATTAACCCGATCAGGCATGCATGGGCGTCATGAGCCTCGCCTTCGCTCGCATGAATGGTGAAATTAAATAAGAGAGATGGGCGAGCAGAGAAGGAAAGCCCTTATTGAAGAGCCTATGGAGAAAACAGCCTCAAAGTCAAAGGCCCTTATTTCAACTACACATGGTAAGGGTTCCCGTCCCTCTTTTTTAATTAACATTCAGGGAGAATGATCCTCTTTTGGGAATCTGGTCTCAGAGGACAAGTGGAGAAGGGTGATGAGGTGGGTATGAAAGGCGGCAAGGGATGGAGAAATCAAGTATTGAGCGATTTGAGATATGAGCAAGCTGAGAAGGAGTTTCAGAAGAACTTAGCTGAAGATTAAGAGAGCTGACATAAGGAGGCAAGAAGCCTAGAGGTAAGTGGAGAGAAAAAGTGCCTTGGATGATCAAGGGCAAGCTGGGGCAGAACGCCAGGTGGTGTTCCAGTAGGAATTTGATACGATCGCATCAGTCCTGCCCCAGCAAGAGGAGAAGGTTGCGGTTCTTGAGCAACCCATTGAAACTGATGCAGGTAAAGCACCTTTCCAACAAAAGAAAGGTAAAGGCATGTTGAGGATGAAGAAAAGTTTGATGGCCTCTTTGTTTATAAAGATCCAAAACCAACTCGTGTGGAGGATCCAACAGAGAAGGAACACCTGGTTGAGGATGAAGGCACACTGAGTTCCACCAAGGAAACCACAGAAAAAGTGACTCCCGAGAGGGTCACAAGGTCAACAAGCAAAAGGAAGGCCAATGTGATAACTTGTAGAAATACAAGTTATTTATACTGTTTTATTTAGATATTGCAGCCAATAGAAAGGAAAGTTACGTCAATTGTATGGAAATTCACTAAGAAATGTGAGAATTATAAATTGTCGTCAATACACCCACTAACACCATTGCGATGGTAGAAAAGAATATTTCAAATCTGTTTTGCAGGAAATCAAGTCACCGTTCATGGCTCAAGATAAAAGAACAATGCATCTATGTCGCATCGTGCCCATCATTCAGGAATGAATAGACGATCAACGCAATGACGGTGCATGCAACAATCGATCAAGAGCTAAGCGATCAACGCAATCTCAACCGCATGCGGTAATTAAAAACAACATTACATTCGGGCAAGCAATTCCACCGTCTAGATCTGTGTCAAGACGTTGACACTCTTCTGTATTTGTTTCTATCTCTTTTCATCACTTGTACTCATCTTCTTAAATCTCTATCATTCACACCATGTATCAGACACTTAATTCTATAATTAAATATTATGATCATTTCCATCTCCATCTCTTTGCCTATTTTCGTTCATCTATATTTCACTTTCTCCATGATGTTTTCTTAATCCCTTGGATAATTAGCAATAATTGAGCAAATGAATTAATTGGGTTAAGGAAATAATTATGTTTAGTCAAGGTATGCCAGACGGCATCTTCACCTGTAAGAGCAGAAATGAAGATGCCATTCCGCCTATTAAGAGAAGGTTGGAAGAATGCATTAACTAAAGCGAGAAGTACTTCCAGAGATGGAAGCAACCTTGCGTTCACCACGTTCATCCCTGTTTCACCATAAAGATATGGGAACACGGTCGATCACCGAGAGGTGTACGCCAAGAGAAAGCGGAATCTTAGTTATATCTTTAACGCAATTAACAAACTTGCCATGATTGTACTAATTATTCTTTCTCCTTCTGATTCATCCATTAAGCCTTGCCATCGCATACCACGATCCTTTGTATAAACCTCACAGTCAATCTCGAACTCAGCATCATGTATATCATGTATCTTGTATCTTACATCACATAGCTTAGGTTTATTTTCATCGCAATTTATTTTATTACCGCAACTTTAGTTTATCTGCACAATTTTACTTTACCGCAATTTACTTTCCTGTATAAATACACTCTTTATTAATTGTAAAAACCGGTCGCATATATCCCAAATGTAACACATTAACGACAACAATCCCTGTGTTCGACCTCGGATAACTCTGAGAAACTTGCGTTGGAATTATACTTGGTTTCAACGCAAGGAAACTTGTGACAACACATAGCATACTACAAACATGTCATTAATAATGCATGCATCTAGAAGTAGTATCGCATAAAATGTGCATGAGCAGCAACACAACATAATATTACATTTTGCGTTACAAGTTTATGGTACCGTTGCCGGAGATTGGTAACGATTAGTGTTGAATACGTTTGTAGTATATGCAGGACAGATCTCTTTGTCCTGGCTATTTATTGCGAAGATCAGTCTAACGGCTTATGAGTACTGGAGTGATCCAGAAATTCTAAACTGACCCAGAGATCAGGTGTATTTTTCGTGTAGGAGCACATCAGAACTAGATTAAGCGTCGAAACTTCAAGACTTATGGTTGCGGAGAATGCATGGTTTGAGAAATGTGCAACGCATTCTCCATAACTGGTGTGATTCTCGAAGGAAGTAGATCATTTTTCTCCCCGTATACATTGTGGGATGAGACCAGGAAGAGAACTATGTCCCTGAAGACATTGGGCAGGCAAGCTGAACCGCCTGCGGAGGTGTGGATTGCGTTCAGCAGAAGAAAATTGTCTTCCGGTCCATATCTCAATCCTATGTTTACTTGATTTTTGAATTTATTGCTTTATGAACTTTGTCATTTATTGCTTCATTTAATTTTTTTTATGACTTTATGAATTTATGCTTCATTTAATTCTCTTGCATTTATTTAAGTGTTCTCTTTATATTCTTTACTTTTCTGTCTTAAATACGTTATTCTTAAAACTTAGTGAATGATTGTTTAATAAGAAGAAAATTATTACCGCCAGGTCTGTGTGACTTGCGTTGATGAAATATATATATATAAAATAATAATAAAACAATCAACATCCGGTATGCTTTGCAATGATGGGTGCATCTTGTACCAACAAGATACAATTTTTGTTCATCCAACTCAAATGCATTGCGTTGAGGGGTGTGTTGCGCTCGTATGTGTTTTTTGCCCGTCCTTAGCAAAAATGCACTATGTTAAGATAGTGTTGCGTTGGTAGAAGTACCGTGCGCCTGTCCTCCAGAAATGCGTTGAGTTAAGGGGTGTGTTGCGGGGATACATGCGTTGTTGCCCGTCCTTTGCAAAGATGCATTTGCGTTGATGGACCAATTGCGTTAATTCTTCACCTTGCGCCCATTCGAATAAAACATTAAAGATAATTCTTTTTGTAAACTGAGAAGTCCAATCGTTTCATCTTCCAAGGAAATGATGATTTAGCAGACGAAAGGACGTCCTTCTTTGATGCTTCATAAATGTGAGGAGTGCAAACGGCAGGCTTTTTTAGTAGCTCGAGCCCTGCCACCGCAGAATTCGCAGTGGGCCCATCAAGGCCCAACCTATAAATTCCATCTCCTCCGTCTATGAGTCCATTTGATCTCATTTGCAAACAAAAACCCTAGAGCACTCTGCATACCAGCTTGTTTCCCTCTTCCTAAAACCCTAAAGAATTTCTAGTCTTCTTTTACTCCGGCATCCATGGCAGACCAATCTTCCCAGCCATCTTCTTCACCTTCATCACCCTCGGAAGCTCAACTCTCTATGCGAGAGGCGGCATTCCTTGCAGCCAGCTATCGTCTTGTGCACCAGCCACACACCATCCCTCGAGTCGTCGGAAGACCCTGACGAAATCCCTTAGCAGCCAGGCCACTTCAGTTCAAAAGGGGGCAGAGTTCTGAAAGCACCCCACTCCCAACATTCTCCTCTGAGAGTGAAAAGAAGAAACATGATGATAAGAAGGTGTTTGGGAGCATTCTCAGCAACTTGAAGAAAGAAGGAGGACTGCCCGAAGCTAGGGTTGTGAACCAACCACTACCTTTGGAGGAGGCGATGGAGGAAGAGTCAAGGAGAAACGCTTTGGCCATCTTGGATCCTAAGGAAACTGCTAAAGCAGAATCCTATGAAGGGCTTATCAGGGTCGCTTTGAAGGAAGCGTTGGCAGAGAAGCAGCTTGAAGGGGCTGAAGAGAAGAAGAAGAAGAAGAAGATCAAAGAGAAGAGGGTTGAAGGAGACGAGGAAGCCCATCCAATCAAGAAGAAGGAAAGGAGGACGGATGAGAAGAAGGAACGCAGCGAGAGGAAAGGCACCTGAAGAAGGAGGAAGAGAGAAGAAAGAGGGCGGAGAGCCCAGAACTGGACGGAGAATCCACCTCCGTGAGGGAGGAAAAGGGGGAATCAGCGCAACTAAGAGAATCAGCGCAACCTGCAACACCACAAACGGTTGCGATTGACGAAGGAGAAGATGTAGAAATCACCCCCTTGACACAGCATCACAAGGAGAATGTGTCACAAGGGTCAACAGTTGACCCTCCAATTTTGAAAGATGCGTTAAAAGAGTAGGAATGCGGTTTTTCACGAACGAGAGGAACCTTACCCCAATTTATCACTCAAGTGGTTGCATATTTGATAGCAAAAAAAATGTGTTATCTCCATCTTTTTAATTTGAGGTCAATAGTCTATCTAGTGTGTTTAATTGATGGTTTTATAGGTCTCGGGTGCATAAGAGGTAAAGCGAGGTGTTCAGTGTGAAGAGATGATAAAATGACCAAGTTGTAGCTAAAATGCATTAAGGGAGAAAGAAAGTCGAGAAATTACAAAACTACCCTTAGAGGAAGTGTAGCCATGCTCTATGGAGCATAGCGTTATGCTCAAAGGCTAGTAGCCTCACTTTTGGGAGAAGCAAGGGAGTGTCGCTATGCTAAGTGAAGCATAGTGTTACACTAAAAGGCAATATCATTGCTTTTTGGATAGACGCTAGAGCGTTGTGAACACTGGCGAAGATGCACGACGTGCGCACACGCGGGAGCATAAGGCCTCAGCATTGGTACGCTGAAGGCTTACACAATGGCAACTGAAGACCAGCGTAGTTACGATCAGTGGAGCATAACTATGCTGCAAGCCTGCTATAAAATGATTTTTTTACACTCGATTTGAGAATTATCACACCGTTTTGCAATTATATGCAATTGTACTTTTCTCCTCTCCACTGTAATCATTATTTTCTATTCTATTTTTGTCAAGATTGAACTTCAACAACTTGATTTAGAAAATGATTAAGAGCTAAGAGGTAAAAATTTAGCTTGTGTTTTGTAGTTTCTTTCCATTCCTTTAGGGTTCTTGAGACTTTGGTTTGTAATCTTGCTGAGATTTATTAAAATTATGAGAATTCATCTTGCATTTACTCTTCAATCTTTCTTTCATGGTAGTATCTGACAAATTTGTCGTGTTGGTTTTGAAGGAACTCTTGTGAGGAGAACAACCTTGAGCAGAAGTGGATCGACCAAATTTCATTAATTATCGAATACTAAGTTTACAGTAAACATACAAAAGATATGTATTTAAATTTGTTGAATATTGGAAATCTCCTCTTATCTTATATATATGATTTTATTCCCTGTAATTTAGGTTTATTTTTATTCTTACCATATGTACATTTTTTTTTACTGTTATAAGTTTTTCTATAATTAGCTATCATAGTTGTATATATAAGGGATGCTCCCTCTTATAAAATCATCACAAGAAATAAAAGAAAGAGTTCTGTATTACAACATGGTATTAGAGCCATCTCTTTGAGTCTTTTCTATAGGTTTCACATCTGAAACCCTAGAAAAGAAAAAAAGAACATTGAACTCTCAAACATACCAATTTCCTTGAAGCAGTGCATTAGATTCCTTGGAACATCACATCCGAAGCAAATTCGTACTCCGACTCTCACGAATAGTCGGTTGAAATGCATCAAATCGCGTTTAAACAGTTAATCGCGAACTAATCAAAGCATTCCCAGCCGAAACACATTCTTTGACTGATGACCACGAAGCTTATTCATCAACCGAAAGTCATCAACCGTGGGTGCCGATTCTCATAAGCGTCATCTCTGATCGTGGGTGGCCGCTGATCGTGGATGCAGAATGACGATCGATTGCTGAATCGGGTCGATAAATATCGTGGGTCGGATCATGTTAAGGAGGACTGAGCGTTTTTTTAACCTAATCAAGTCGGTAAGTCTTTTTTTAACCTAATTGAGTTAGGTCTGGAGCAGTTTTCGGGTCTAGAGCAGCTCTTTGACAAAACCGGGTTTGGAGTATTTTTGAACCCAATTGGATCGGGTCTGGAGCGGGTTTTTTTTTTTACAGAAATTGGGTCTGGAGTGTTGAAACTGGGTATGGAGTGTTTTTTTTTATAAGTTTTTTTCCCCTATTTTGTCCTTAATTTCTTGTTATACCAATCAACAATTTTTCTATGGCATCCATAAATTCTAACAATACTGAAGGGAGCATACTTCCAATCACTAATCACAAATTAAATGGAAGGAATTATCTACATTGGTCATAATCAGTCATGATGTTCATATGTGGAAAAGGAAAGGAAGACTACCTGTCAAGCAAAAATCCTATCCCAGATCAAACTGATCAAAGATACAAGACATGGAAAGTGGAAAATAATATGATTATGTCATGGTTAATCAATTCCATGACGATAGAGATTGGTGAAGGATTTTTACTCTTCTCAACTGCAAACGAAATTTGGGAAGCAGCCCGTGAAACTTATTCTGACCAAGAAAATACTACAGAGTCATTTGAAATTGAAGGAAACATTCATGAGCTATGACAAGGGGATATGCAAGTCACTCACTATTTCACTCAACTATCTCACCATTGGCAGCAATTTGGATGTATTTGAAAGCCATAAGTGGGAGCGCACTCCAGATGAAGCTACATTCAAAAGGATAGTTGAAAAGAAACGAGTGTTTAAATTCCTGTTTGGCCTTAATAAAGAACTCGATGAGGTACGTGGGAGAATCTTAGCTATTAAACCATTACCTAACATCAGAGAAGTGTTTGCAAAAGTTAGAAGAGAAGAAAGTAGGAAGAAACTAATGTTAGGAGTGACTGCAAGTTCTGAATCTGAAGGATCAACCTTACTTGCTTGAAACCTTGGTAATGAGGTACGTACAAATACTCATGATAACCGTTACAATCGAAACCAGAACTACATAGGAACTGAGAAACGGCAATGAAAACCAAGACCATGGTGTGAACATTGTAAAAAACTAAGACATACTAAAGAAGTGTGTTGGGATATTCATGGAAAACCTCCAGATTGGAAGCCCAACAAAGGTGCATGAGACAGACGTGGAAAGGCTTATCAAGCAAGTACATCATCAGAAGGTACCGTCAACCCTGAATATAATGTGTTTACTAAGGAGAAGTTGGACCTTCTCCAAAAACTATTCGACCAACCGAAACCTACTAAAATAACATCAGGATCCAGTGTAGCAACAATGGCACAATCAGGTAACTTTCTTTGGGCCCTTAATGCAACCAAATCAAATTGTAGTACTTGGATTATTGACTCTAGTGCATTAGATCACATGAAAGTGACATCTCACTTTTAACTAACTACATACACTGTAACAGTCAAATTACTGTAAAGATTGCCGATGGTACCTATTCTAAAGTAATGGGAATTGGCAATGTGTTTGTATCTAAAGATCTAGTATTAGAGAATGTGTTGCATGTCCCAAATCTTAAATGCAATCTTCTTTCCATAAGCAAACTAACGTTTATGAAAAACTGCAGTACAACTTTCTACTCACATAATTGCATATTTCAGGATTTGAATTCGGGCAAGATGATTGGCAATGCTAAGGAAACCTCGGGCCTCTACATACTAAATGCTCTTAAGCCACAAGTCAAGGAGTTAGGTCTTAGCAAATCTCGTTTTATTTCTAAAGACTATTATGATAGTACATCTAGTACATCTAATTTTGTTGTCTCTAAAGATAATTATGTTAGTACATCTACTTTTGTTGCTTCTAAAGACAATTATGATAGTACAATAATGTTATGGCATAATTGTTTAGGATATCCCAATTTTCTATATTTGAAACGAATGTTTCTAGATATTTTCAATAAAATTTCTCAGGTGTTTCAATGTGAGTCTTGTGAAATGGCAAAGTTGGCTCGATCCTCATATCCGATAAGCGCATGCAAACCCTCTTATCCCTTTTCTATGATGCATAATGATGTTTGGGAACCTAGTAGAGTTCAGAATGTAACAAGAGCTAAATGGTTTGTTTCATTTATCGATGATCACACTAGACTTACTTGGGTGTTTTTAATGAAAGAAAAATCTGAAGTTACTTCCATATTCCAGAATCTGTTTGCCATGATTCTCAATCTCTTTAACACCAAAATCCAAATCCTTCACACTGACAATGCTAAGGATTATTTTAACACTTCCTTGAAAAATTTTCTAAACAAAAAAGGTATTGCCCACCTGAGTACATGTCCTAACACTCCCCAGCAAAATGGAATTGCGAAGAGAAAAAACAGACATCTCCTAAAAGATTCTAGAGCTTTAATGTGTCATGCTAACACCCCCCAATTTTTTTTTGGGGAAAAGCGGTTCTAATAGCCACCTACCTTATTAATATAATGCCCTCTCGAATATTAGGTTTCAAACTCCCTTACAAAAACTTAAGGAAGTATTTCCACATGATAGATTATTTTCTCAAGTCCCTTTAAAAATATTTGGTTGCACAGTTTTTGTCCAAGATCATAGACCCAATAGGAGTAAGGTAGATCCTAAGGCAATAAAATGCATCTTTCTCGGTTATGCTCTAAGCCAAAAGGGATACAAATGCTACTCACCAACTACAAAAAGGTTCTATACATCCATGGATGTAACCTTCTTTGAAACCCAACCTAACTTCAAAAAGGAAGACATCACTGAACCTTCCACCCTCATAGAAAACGAAAAACTTCTGGAAAACAAAGGAAACCAAAAACTAGATCTCATTGAAGAGAGTGCTTTGTATGTTCCTTATATACATGAAATAGATATTCCCAATCAAGGCCCACCAGAAAGTAGGAAAGATCCTATAGTCTATACTAGAAGGAAGAACACCTTTGAACATGCACCAATACTCAATCAAAACCCAATCAAAATAAGGGAAATCATGTCTCCAACTCCACAGCTGAAACACTTACTGAAGACATTAATCTTCCTATTGCAAAACGAAAAGGGGTAAGAACCTGTACGATGCATCCCATCCAAAACTACCTGTCCTACAAAAACCTTTCTCACAAGTTTAAAGCATTCACAACTACACTATCCCAAGTTTACATTCCGATCAATGTCTATGAAGTCCTCAAGGACATTAATTGGAAACAAGCTGTATTAGACGAAATAAAGGCCTTGGAAAAGGACAACATACGGGAAATAACAGACCTAGCTCCAGGAAAGAAAATAGTAGGATGCAAATGGATCTTCATCATCAAGTACAAGGCCAATGAAGAAATAGATATGTTCAAAGCTAGACTCGTCGCCAAAGGCACCCAGTCCTATGGCATTGACTATCAAGAAACATTTGCCCCGGTGGCAAAATTAAATAATATTTGTGTCCTGTTTTCCTTAGCTGTGAATAATGATTGGATTCTTCACCAATTAGACATAAAGATTGCCTTGCTTAATGGAGACTTAGAAGAAGAAGGGTTGATGTAGAATCTACTCAAACCATAAATAAGGTATGCAAACTCAAAAAATCTTTATATGGCCTAAAACAATCCCCTAAGGCGTGGTTTGATAAATTCTCAAGAGTGGTAAAGGAAAATGGGTACGTACAATGTCAATCTGACCATACTCTCTTCGTCAAACATTCTTGCATGAGTAAAATAGCAATTATCATTGTCTATGTAGATGTCATTATCCTTACAGGAGACCATGAAGAAGAAATAAGAAATCTAAAACTTCTCTTAGCCAAGGAATTCAAAGTAAAGGACCTAGGCAACCTTAAATACTTCCTAGGAATGGAAGTGGCCTGCTCAAAAATAGGCTTGAGCATTTCTCAAAGAAAATATGTCCTTGACCTGTTAAAGGAAAGTGGAATGCTTGGATGCAAGCTTGCTAATACTCCAATTGACACAAACAATCACATAATAAAAGAAAACAATCACAAAATGGTTAACAAAGATTAGTATCAAAGGCTAGTTGGAAAATTGATTTACCTAACTCACACAAGACCTGATATCTGTTTTGTAGTTAGCTTTGTAAGTCAATTTATGAACAGTCCAACAGAAGACAATATGCAAGTTGTATACAGAATACTCAGGTACTTGAAAGGAACTCCAGGAGAGGGATTATACTTCAAGAAATCTAATAGAAGAAACATCAAAATCTTCACGATGCCGATTGGGCAAGCTCAAAAATAGACAGAAGGTCAACTTTCGGATATTGCACCTTTGTTTAGGGAAATTTAGGCGAAGCAAGAAACAATCTGTAGTATCTAGGAGCAGTGCCAAAGCAGAACTAAGAGCTCTAGCTCAAGGAATATGTGAAGGAATGTGGCTCAAAAGCATTTTATCTGAACTTAAGATCAAATCAGAAGACCCAATGGAGGTACACTGTGATAATCAAGCTACTATCAGTATCGCCAAAGACCCAGTCCATCATGATCACATAAAGCATGTGGTCATTGATCGACACTTTATTAAAGAAAAAGTTGAAAACAAAAGCATCTCACTCAACTACATACCTACCAAGAGGCAAATTGCTGACATACTAACAGAGGCCCTATTCAAGAATATGCTTGAAGACTTAAAAACCAAGCTGGACTTAATCAACATATATTGCCCAGCTTGAAGGGGAGTGTTGAATATGGAAAATCTCCTCTTACCTTGTACATATGATTTTATTCCCTATAATTTGGGTTTATTTTTATTCTTACCATATGTACATTTTTTGACTGTTATAAGTTTTTCCATAATTAGCTATCATAGTTGTATATATAAGGGATTCTCCCTCTTGTAAAATCATCATAAGAAATAAAAGAAAGAGTTCTGTATTACAACAAAATTAAACTACAACATGCTTTTACAAGAAAAGAGTTCAAGAAATATTACATTTGAAGAACCTTTTCTTCACGAATCCCTCGAACAGTCACAAACCCTTTTGAAGGCCTTCTTAAAAAAAACCTCGAATAGAAATTTAGACACAACCACAATGGAGTCCTCGGTATTCTCAGGGTGAGAAACCAGGAGTGATGGGCTCTGATTGTTTTTGGTTTGAGGGAAAGAGCTTAAGGTGGAGGAAGAAGAAGATTGAGAAGTATAACACAAGAACTCAAAAGTCATAGAACACTTCTGTTATTTTCTCTCAATCGATTAACACCAACGTAGAAGAAGAAAAAAGAAAATGATTCTCTTTTATTCTTCTTTTGCCAAAAGGAATAACCACTCCACTAAAGTGGGTGGAGAGAAAAGATTGGGGAAGAAAGTTTTAACTCCCTTCCTTATTATTCAAAATAATAATAACATAATATAAATAAATATGATAACTAACTTATCATATTATATTTATATTAAATTATATGTTATATTAAATATAACATATAACCTATAGTTTTAATATTGTATCACATACAATATAAACTATAGATTTTTTTTTTCTATTATATGACATTTAATATAAATCTCATTTATATTAAATTTAACAACTATGAATCCCATTTATAGAAAATATATTTGAATCTCATTCAAATATTTATTTCCTCCCATTAAGCTATAATGTATCAAATACATTATGATAATTATATCATATATAATTGAAATAATTTAAATATATCATATATAATTAAATCCTTATATTAGTTTGAACAATTCAAATTAATCTAAAAACCAATGCTCAACTAAATCCTTTTGAGCTACCAAGGGGACCTCATGGACCTGTAGTTTGAAGCTTCAACGGTACATGAATAATTAATTAAACTCTTTAATTACATTATTTACCATCTGTTAATTGTCAGGCACTCCACAAAGACCGACATCTGCACTCTTTGCACTATAGATATATTTCTGTGTCCATTGAATATAACCAATCAACAATACGATGACCCTTTACAAATTACTCGTAAGTATAGCTGGGCCAAATTACCGTTTTGCCCCTATAGTTACATCTAACTCCTTAAGTACCACTAATCCCTCTAATGAACAATAGATCATAGTCCTACTATGACTAACCCTTATCGGGCCAGGAGAGGGTGTGACACCACATTGTTCAAGACCCAAAATTAGTCCTTAAGGGAGCAATTTATCTACTTACCCTTGCTTTGGGGAAGGAGTAAATTCCATCTTGTGTAGCTGTGTTCCCAACTCCCCAATCAGACGAATCCCAAAATGGTAGGCTTGTTGAGTCGGCAATCTGGCCACTTTCACCCATACAAATTAAAGGACCGTCCTTATAAGCAGGAGTTCACAACTCACTCAGGACTCAGGTCATATTACCTATGGTCATCCTGGTGAAATGTAAGTCTCTAATATGAACGGCGTTATATAATGAGACTAAACATCTCGTGGTTTGGTCTTATATAAACTCCTTTGTATAGAGTATCCCTACTCACATGTCTAATATATGAATGATCAGAATCAGATCATATATAGCACTTTACAACAATTGTAATACCTACAAAGCGGGCCATACTCATAGTGTCACCAGGATAAGGTACCCAGCCTTATCCATCTACTACAGACCATTTAGGTTATCACTTAAACATGATCTACCAGTATGCCTTCACATACATGTTTAAGTTACAAAGATAATCGCAGATGTTAGTTTATTGCTTTGTGGTTAATGCAACTAAAATATCACATATTTTATATAAAATGTGAATAAAATATTATATATTTTATTAATCACATAATGAGTTTGTTCATACAGTTTACAAACTATAGGACCCTATGAGATTTAGGGCATCAACCCCAACAGGTTTGATTGGCCACTTTCGATTAGCTCTAATTTGTAATCGTTAGGTAGTCAATCACCTAGAAGAAAAGATTAAGTAAGATTGTGAAGTTAACTAGGGGTTCCAATAAATAAGAATTCTCTTTCTAATCTAGATGAATCTCACCTCGAAGAATAGATTAGACGTAAGTAATTGATAATTTGACTTAGCATGCCCTTAAGCTTAATACTTGTTATTTTACTGTTTAGGGGAATATTCTCGCTTATGTTGGGATTGGTGTCCTAATTCTCCCGGAGTCTCATAGTTTGTAAACACTGTATACATTGTTATGAATAAAATAAGAGTTATTTTATTTTGCATTTATTCATATCCAATAAACAAAGCTCCATGGTTATTGTATGTAAACTTAAGCATGTATATGAGATATACAAGTGTATCATGCCTTAAGTGATAACCTAAAAAGGTATGTAGTATAAGGATTAATGAGGGATACCTTATCCTGGTAACACTACGGATACGACCCGCTTTGTAGAGGCTTACAAGTGTTGTGAACTACTACAAATGGTTGATCTTGACCATTCATGTGGAGATATGCGAGCGGAGGTGTCCTATACAAAGAGTTTGTATAAGACCGGACCACGAGCTGACTAGTCTCTATATATAACGTCGTTGATACTGGAGACTTACATCTTACCTAAACAACCATAGGTGACATGACCTCAATCCTGAGTGTTTTGGGAACTCTTGCCTTTGAGAGTGGTTCTTTGATTAGTATGGGTGAGAGTGGCCATATTGCTAACTCAACAAGCCTACCTTTTTTGGGATTTGTTTGATTGGGGAGCTGAGAACTCAGTTACACAAAATGGTATGCAATCCTTCCCTAAAGCAGGGGTAAGTAGATAGATTGCTTCCTTAAGGGCTGATTCTAGGTCTTAAACATAGTGGCCACTACCTCCCTTTGGAAGAAAGGACTCAGTCATAGTAGGACTATAACTTATGTTCATTAGAGGGATCAGTGGTACTTGAGGAGTTAGATGTAACTATAGGGGCAAAATGGTAAATTGACCCATCTGTACTTACGAGCGATCTGTGAAGGGTTGATTGGTTGATATGGACACAAAATATATCTATAGTGGGAAGAGTGTAGCGGTCGATCTTTAGTGGAGTGCCCGGCAGTTAACGGATGGTGGATCTTGTGACTAAAGAATTTAATAAGTTATTCACGTACCGTTGGAGCTTCAAGCTATAGGTCCATAAGGTCCCCTTGGTAGCTTAATGAATTCAAGTTGAGAATCAGTTCTTGGGGTTGATTTGAAGTATTCAAATTGACAAGAGGAAATTCAATTATATATGATATAATCAGTGTGATGTATGAGATACATCAAGTGGAAGATTAATGTAAATATGATTTACATTAAATACCATAAAACAGAAAAAGAACTATGGTTTATATGTTTTATGAGATGAAATATTAAAACTATAGGTTATAAATATAATATGGTAAGTTGGTTATCATATATATTTATAACAATATTAATTATTTGATAATTATCTCTTTTTCTCTAATAACCAATTGAGTGGGAGGTTATTTGTAGTTTTATGGTAACCGTGAGATAAAAGGAAACAATGGTTTCCTAAAGTTAGTAATTACTTGATTCGAAAATTTACTCACGGAAAGGCTATCAAGTGAAAGTGTTTCATTGAGCGATAGCATTAAAGAGACTAAATGATCGTGGACTAAAACTATACGATATTTCATTCAGCTAGTCGTTGCTAAACGATCGCGTGGCATTGTCTATACGATAGGCTACCATCTTCTACACAATCAAACATATCGTCATAATGATAGACAACATACCATCTCCCACTTGCTTGATTGTCTACATGATTGTTGTTCCTCTAGTCTCTTCCTCTAACCAAGTTCATACAGAGCCCACAACTCCTGGATTCTCACACCGAGAATATCAAGGTAACTATTGTGGTGGTGTCCTCACTTAACTCGATTGATATCGAGGTTTTGGAGGCCGTTCGTCGGGTTTGTGATCGTTGAGTTTGCTGTATTTGTGTTGTTGATCGTGCTATTGTACTGGTCGTTGTGTTTGAGCGTTGCTATTCTTGGACACATTGGAGTGATCGAGGGAGTTTGAAGAATGAGTCTTCAAAGGCATGTATATTATACCCCTTGATTATCTTGTCAGTATGCTGTAATTTTTTGTTGTTGCATGACCTGTTAGTTTCCGTTCTTGACTGTAATTGTTTGTGTTCAATTTTGAATGGAATTTGGAACGATCCTTCCACTGTTCATGGAAATCCTCACGTCCGATTTCCTTCAGCTTAAACTTTAAATTAATTTGATCTTATGGACTACCATTTAGGATTCGAAAGTGAGTTGGCTAAGTTTTAATTGGGAAATTTCATGCTCACTTTATGATTAAGTCTGTGATAGAATAATAGGAATGAGAAAAACTTGACCAACCCAAGCTAAATGTTTGTTTAATTGATAAATTCACACAATTCACTCAACTTACACTCTGTGCATTCAATTTACTCCACGTCATTTTGTTTCGTGCTATTACATTAATTTGCATCACTAATCACAACCCCACAGTTACTTCCTATAACTTTGAGGTTTTAGAAATCTTAATGACTCTCTATTGATCGACTCCATACTTACCTTTGCTATATTTAGTAGAATAAGTCACAGATCATTATTTGGTCTGGATTGTTGGGTTTTACAATGTCCTATCGGCTTCGACCAGTATTATTGATGAGATTTTTTGTGTAAGCAACCAATGCCTACTAGCATCACTTTAGTGAGGGAGTTTTACAGAAGGATGAATTTGAAGACATGCATTGTCACAGTCATAGGAGTGTCAGTGGACATTTTAGCCAATGCCATTAATATGTATATTCATTGCCGAGTGATGATGATGAAGAGAGATTCATGCACATGTACTCCTCAACTGAAGCATAAATTCAAGATGCATTAAGTGTGGTAAGGGAACTTGGAGTTGAATATGCTTTGTCCTCCATGGGCTGCCACACCATGAGGCCACTAGACATTCAAGAATAGTTGAGCATTTGGCTTTACTTTTTCAAGCATCGTCTCATGCCCACCACTCATGATACAACAGTATCTATGGAGCAAGTCATACTTCTTTATTACATCCGAAAGCAGTTGCCGATCAATGTAGGTGGGATCATAAATCAAGAGCTAATTGAATGTGGCCTGAGATGGAGAAGAAGGCTATTTTTCTTGTCTCTGATCAATATGCTTAGGTGAAGGCTATGATCAATAAGAGGTTGATTAAGAGGTTGAGATCGAATAGGGCGACTAAAAAGGGCAAGATAGTAAGGTCATCTTCCAACATTTCCTCACCTATAACCATGACAGCTCCATCTAGGAGTTTCGTACAGCAACCTATGGATGATGAGTCGTAGGAGTCCATGTTTCGCACTCTCTCTTCAATGCAATGGACTTTTGTTCCACTCTTCCAGTCAGTCAAAGGAACAAACCTTCTTTTGTGTCTACTACCACAACCATTGGTGATGTACGTGTAGTAGTGTCCCAGCAGTTGCATGATATTAGTGCATCCATTGTTGCTATCCGCACTTACTTGTTGGGGTTCATGAGGCAGGCCTTGACTACTGGCAATATGCTAGAGACCACGATGTTGCGTTTCGTACATTTCTTTGCCTTGCCCGCCTTAGCTATTATCCAGTTGTTCTTTCTTTTCCCATTTAGATTCTCAATTACCCTATTATGAAGACTGAAACCCAGAAGTTGATAATAATGCTCCAGCTCAATAGGGGAGTATTGTGTTCCCTCTCTCGTTCTTCCTTTTTTTTTTTTGTCTCAGAACTCTCTTCATTTCATTCTACCTTTTTTTTTGTGCTGTTAGGTTAGTTTTCTTTTTTTTTTTGTTAGTTGTTATTTTTTTCTGTTAAAATTTATTTTTGTGGCTGATATTATATGAAATAGTTGGGTGCATGCTGTTTTGTTTATTGTGCAAAGATGCTCTTCATGATGATATTAGGGCATATCTCTTTTCTGTGTATCTTGCTTTCAACCCGAAAAAGATAAAAAACCAAGAGCTTCATGTTTGTCTATTTGTGCAAAACCTTTCTAGATTAGTCTCATGCACGCCTACTAGTTTTGTGTACCAAGAGATCCTAGCCACACATTTTGCAACCAAGCCAAAGCACCAATCTCGTGTTTGTGCCTTTTGTAGGTTCTCTTTCTTAAGCAGTGAGGTCATCACTTATTTTAAGTTTTGAGGGGAGAACTTTTGCATTATATTTATCATGTTATATTTATTGTGAGAATGTGTATATGTATGTATGCTAGGTCTTTAAAAAAATGGGGGGAAATCTGGGATGACACTCTTACTTTTTTAGTTAACCAAATTAGCCAGGGGAGACAATGACACCCGTGCTTTCTTTTGTAGCAAAACAGTTAATGAGGCAAGTGAGTGGTTGCCTCAACTCTTGCTCGAAGTTAGATGCTCGCAAGTAACTTGTGGAGGCAAACTGAAACAAAGGTGAGAATGACACTAAGGATCGTTCCTAGGCAAGAAAGCTTTGTAAGAGAGAGAGAG